>NC_048304.1:60893507-60956735 GCF_013100865.1 Trachemys scripta elegans | reverse complement strand
CCCCCCCCCCCGTTTCTTGACTGCCCCCTCCAGAACCTCCCTGTCCCTTCTCCTGCCCCCCCTTACCCTGCTGCTCAGAACAGGGTGTTGGGCTCTGTGCCAGCCGGACACATGGCTGAGCTCCCCTGCACAACACAAAACCAGGTCCCTGGCCCTGCACAGGGCTGCCGGAGCGGGCTGCAGGAGGAGGAGCTGCCGGCCGGCTCAGAATGCAGGGGGTGGGGGGTGGGAGGAGGAAGCTGCTCCAGAGTCCAGCCCGGGACTTTCCTGCAGCCCTCCCAGCCGCTCGCTCTGCCGGGGGAGGGGGAAATCCCGGACATTGTGAGTGCTTTACAAATTCCCCCCGACGCTATTTTTAGCACACAAAAGGAGGACATGTCCGGGTAAATCCGGACGAATGGTAACCCTAGTTGGAAGCCAGCTCCAGAGTTACAGGCCCTACTCTGGCTCCAGCTCGCAGCCTGGGGGCCTTTCCCAGCACAGCCAGGAGAGTTAATACAGTCTCAGTCCTTGCAGCTTTTCCACAGGGGGTGGGGGGGGAAGAGTGCTCTCCCCAACATCTGGGAGGCTCCACCCTGGAGGGGGGCAGATCCCCCTGCTCTGCACAGGCCAGGGGAGGGGGCTCCATGCTTCCCCCCCACCAGGCTCACCCTCAGCTGTCCATCAAACAGCTTGGCCTCCCCACATGCCGTCGGGTGTGCTGCCTGGCATTGGCACAGATGCACAAGCTCTGGCCCCTGAGGGGCCCTGGGAGCGGGCTGTTCATGGAATCACTGCATTTGGGGCACAGGGGTTCTGGGCTTTTTTAAAAAAATGCCCTCTACATTTTGGACCAAACTCCCCCACCACCCCCACTTAACCCACCAGCAGCCAGAGGCAGGATGCAGGAGGTAGATTGGCACTAAGCTATTCCTCAGTGCTCTAGGACTGATGGGAATCCCCCCAGGCCCTGCCTGGCAGGCTGGGCTTTAGGCACTGTCTAGACAGCCCCTGCGAGCGGCCAGCTTGCTGTACGTGCATGTGAACAGTGTAGTTATGACACCCCTTCCTCTCCATGCAGAGCCCTGCCCCAGCTCCTTTGCCAGGCCTGATGCCAGCCCACCCAGCAAGCAGGGGGCCACACATTCTCGCACTCCCCTGTTTTTAATGTTCCTTGTTTGTAATGGTTTTATACGTGTGTTCACTGTGACGTGGAAATAAAGTCTAGGAGGAGAGTCCGACTCGCTGAACTGGGGAGGGACATGCCAGAATGGCACCTGCTCCTGGGCACCTGCTCATCAGAGGGAGGACAGGGGCATCTTGCACACACCTCCCTCTTCCAGCCCTGGGGCACAAGGGCTGCCCCCCATGCACTTGGCATGGGACATTCCCCTGAAGTGCTGCAGGCTTCTCATCCCATCACCCTCCATTGTTGCCATGGCTTCGCAGGGATAACGCTTGGAGGGTTGTGGGGGCTGCTGGGCTTGTGCCTACACTCTGGGTGCAATTGCTGCGTGCCCGGGGGCATGGAGAGGCTGCTCAGCCAGGCTGCCTCGCTGAAGCAGTGGGTGAGCTGTGAGTGCAGGGGGAAGCACAGAGCACAGTCCATATCTGACGGAGCACACACTATCCCCCCACCCAGGCACAGCTGCCCTAGCCAGCACCAAAAGAAGCTTGGATGACTGTCTCTAGCCAATTGCTCAGTGCCCGTGGGCAGGCCCCAGGGACACACCCTGGCCATGGGTTCTCCCATTCCTGCTCATGGGTCATGTATGGCCTGCAGCACCTTCCCCCGCGGCTCCCCCAGAGCTCTGGGAACAGGCGGCAGTTCAGCCCTGAATTCTCACTGGGAGGTCAGGAGATCAGAGAGGTTAAGGCCAGATGGGACCATTCAGTCTCATCTCCTGCAGAGCACAGGCAGAGAGCCCACCCCGTGATTGCTGCCACGCCACCGGCCCCTATCCAATCTTGAGTTAAGACTCCCTGTGACAGAGAATCCCCCAAGTGCCTGGTCAGCTATTCCGTGCGTTAAGTGGCCTCACTGTTAAAAGTGTGTACCTTATTTCCAGCCCAGTCACTGCTTCCAGCCCTTGGAACTAGTGTAGCCTTTGGCTTGTGGATTTAGGAGCTCTCTCCTACTAGAGATCCCTACCTTGGGGAGGTTGATGGACGCTGTGATCAAGGAGGGTCTGGTCTGTGAGGAGGACTCCTGTGTGGTACCTTGCCCCAGCAGACTCAGCCCCATATGGAGGAGGCTCAGCTGGGCCCAGCTACTTCACTCCCCAAGGGGCCTAGCGGCAGCTGGGCACAAAAAGCAGCCAGCTCCTGTGGGGCAGTGTGAGCGGTGCTGCAGTCCCCTCAGTCCTTGCTCTACCCACCCAAGTGCAGGGGCAAATGTCACTACACTCAGACCACTGCCCACTACAGCAGGGAACTTGCTCTCTGCCAGAGCTAACAGCTGTCCTATGTCTGCAGGGAAGCATGAACCCTGCCACTGTGGGATCCAGCCCTTACATCAGAATCATGTTCACAGTCTCAGCTTCCAGCACTCCCACAGGGGCCTGCAAAGAGGACCATGAAAGTGTGACCTGAATGTGAGACACAGTGACGCTGCCTGAGCCCATTGCTGAGGGGCGGGGGGGAGCTGCCCCGAGTGACTGACATGGCGACGCTGCCTGCGTGTGCAGAGCCTGAGCATCTCGCTCTGAGAGAGGGGAGCTGCTGCTGCCCCTTGGGTAGTATCTGAAACCTAAAGACAATTTACATCACAACACTTACATCCCCCCCCCCCAAATCACTGCAGCATGAACATCCAGCTCACATGCTTGCCCCCAGTGCCAGCCCCCAAGAACACCAGCGACACAGTGCTGTGTTAATAAATACCAACGTGGTGACAGGGTGGAACTGAATTTAATGGCCATTAAATCCCAGCAGCACAGGGCTTGGATTTCACTACACGTGCCCCAGATTTTATTTTAAACGAAGCTGCCACCACACGCTGTACCTGCCCTCAGGATCCAGGCCCAGCACCTGGGGCTTGCTGGCCACTAAAGACCAGTGGGCTGCCAGCACTGTGGCAGTGACAGAGCAGATGGAGGTTTGCCCGCACACACCTGGAGCCCTTTGGTCCATGCTGTGGGACAGCAAAAGAGCACCTCGTGTAGAAGGGGTCCCTGGCAGGGCGTGCTCTGATCTTCCAGGAGACACGGAGGCTGGCTCTGCCCACAGGGGCAACAGCCCAAAGGAGCATGAACCTACGCAGGGGAAAGGCAGGGCCCTGAACTGCCCCAAGACTCGCCTCTCCCCCCTTCCCCCAAACAGAGGATGTGGAGTCCCTGGGCTAGGGTCTGTTCACAGCACGTCACCCTTGAGGATGATAGGCAGACAGAGCCCACCCAAGTGATGACAGGGGCCCTGGCTGGGAAGCCAAACACAGACCCACATGAGGGCTGCTCTCCTGGCCATGGCCATACTGACCCCAGAGCTGCGTATGCATGGGGCAGGAGGAGGGAAACAGCCTGGGCACCACCACATCCCACTTTGCCCATGAGCCGCCTCCAAGCCATGATCAGCCTGCGCAAGAGGATGGCAGCTGAGCTTGAGCCAGGCGTGGGGGCTGGGCAGGGCTCAGTCCAGCAGCACCTGGCCCAGCTCCCCCTTGCGGAAGGTCCGCAGGAGCTCATAGGCGGCTGCAGAGTAGTCGGGCGCGATCACGTTCACGTCCCCTGCAAGAGAAGGCAAAGGCTGTAGGTGAGTGGGGCGCTCATGGCCCAGCCCAGCACCTCTGGATGGGCTCCAGAGTCCACGACTGTACAGACACAGCCCCAAATGTAGGCCGGGAGCGGAGGGAGAGGAGCTAGCCCTGGCTGGTCCCTGTGTGCTGCACGGCCCTGGTTCCATGCAAACTGACACAAGAGGCTCCCCCACAACACACCATGGCTCAGAGATCCTCCCTCCCCACACCCACAGTCACCAGGTTCCATTGCTCCAACGGGCAACTCCTGCCAGCCCCCACTGCCCTTCCTGGTGCCAGCCCCACACCCTGGCCATGCCTCTTCAGGAAATCACGCTGAACAGAGGGTCTGCAGTTGGCAGCAGCTGGGGTGCTCCCCCAGAACCTGCAGTGGGTGGGGCATTCCCCTTCTGTCCCCCACCCGCCCAGCTAGGGGGCTCCCTCGTCCTCCCCTCAAGACTTGGAATCTCCAAGTGGCATGGGCACAGCACTTACCCACCTCCCCACAGGCTCTCCGCCTGGCATGGGAGAGCACTCAACTGTTGAACCCCCCAGCTAGCTCTCACCCATCCCCTCATAGGGTCCCAGGCCTGCAGGGGCACTCACCTGTCCCTGTGAGCACCTTCACTTTGTGCGTCTTGCCCAGTTTCAGTGCCACCCGCTTGAGCACGCTCTCAATGTCGTCGCTGGGCTCGCCCAGCCCGTAGCGCTCCACGTAGCTGTGCCAGGGCAGCGAGAGTGGGTTAGCACCAGCCAGGCCAGGGGCAGAAGCACCAGCCAGGCCAGGGTACAGGGCAGCTTTCCCTGTGCAGAGCACTTCCGTGCTCAGGAGCGTGCAGAGGGATGGTGTGGCTGCACAGCATGCAGTGCCTGTTCTGGGGCAGGGCCAGCACCCTCCATGTCACAGTTGACCAGCCAGCCACACAGAAGACAGGTCCCAGGTCCTTCCGGGCTCCTTTCAGCCCCATTAGTGACCCAAGCAGCTCTATGCCACCTCCTGGGGACGGCAGGGATTTCTGCACATCCCTACCTATGTGGTGTCCCCGCTGCCATTCTACAAGGACGGCTGCCAGCGCCTGCTGGCTTCGGGGGCCTCTGGCAGCGAACACCTTGCTGCTGTGGCATGGGGCAGCAGGGCTGATACCTGCCCTTTCCAGGTGGGAGCCTTCACTAGCAAAGAGACAGGTTTCAGAGGGGTAGCCATGTTAGTCTGTATCAGCAAAAAGAACTAGTGACTAACAAATGTATTTGGGCATAAACTTTCGTGCCCACGAAAGCTTATGCCCAAATACATTTGTTAGTCTCTAAGGTGCCACAAGTACTCTTCGTTCTTTTCACTAGCAAAGCCACCCAGAAACCCCTGCAGACCCTCTGTACAGGAGGCTGGCTGTCCCTTTCAAGCCATGAGCGCTGCGCCTCCCAGTGGCCAGAAGAGAGCACTGAAGGCACCAGCAAAGCACAGCAGCCGATTCTGGGACAAGAGCTGCATTTTGTTCAACAGGTGCCAGCTCTTGCCAAGGCTTCAGGCCTCAGCCAATCACAGACAAATTCATTGCTGGAAACCAGTCTGTTTCTCCTGTGTGTCAGTACGGCTAAGGTGGGTACTGAACTTAGAACTTTATGAAATGTCTGTAAATTGCTGCTTGCATCAATCACACTTGTAATCTCTTTATCACAGGCTCCAAGATAAATGAGTTTTTGATTTGTAACTGTAAACAGTGTTTGCTCTGGAATGGTGAACCTGGCAAGGGGCATGTCTCCTCAAAACTAAATGAGCCATTGTGGGACATCACAATACAAAGACTGTGTTAATTGTCCCTTCACACCCATGAAGAGGCTAGGAAGGAAATAAAAATAGCTAACATCTCCTTTGACTCTCCCAGGGCTGGAGCCACAAAACAGAAGCAGAGACCCCCCCAGGGTCAACCTGGGTTAGCCCTAAAAGACATTCAGTGCTGACAGATTGCTACAACTCCATCACCTTTAAAGACCATAGACACACTATACGGTTGCCTGCTTTAACCTTAAGACTGCTTTCATTTCTTTTCCTAGTGAATACATCATTAGTTAGTTTACCATAGACTTGGCTACAAATGTTGTCTTTGGTGTGAGATCTGAGGTACAAATGGACGGGACTAGCAGCAACCCAAATCTTTTGTGATCTTTGGTGCAGAGCAACCAGCCTTCACTAAGTCCAGCTTGCCTGGGTGGCAAGACAGACCGGAGAGCCCAAAGGGACTGTCTGTGATTCCATGGTGAGACTGTTCTAGTTCTTTAGGAGCCCAGTTGTTACTGGGCTGGTGCAATCTAATTATAGACCATGCAACCAGCCTGGGGTGTCGCCCTGCTTTTGATAGTCTGCCCTGAGGTTGGCCCTCAAAGTCATGCAGCGTGACACTCTGCATACACGCGCTGGGCACCATTCCACCTCCTACAGCCCCTTGTGGCAGCTCAGTGCAGGGGCACAGCCAGTCAGGCTCACATCAGGAGCGGACAGACCCTCCGCTCTGGCAAGGAGCGCCCCCACTGCAGGAGCTTCCCTGCCAACAGCGAGCACAAGAGCAGACTCCAAGCAAGAGCTGAGGGGTGGCACTGGGGAGACATGGGCAGGAGCCAGCCCCCAAGACCAGGGAAGCCCCTGGGGTCTCAATGTATGAGCCCACCCAGCCCCAACCCCCGACCCCACAGCAGCCAGGTGCTCAGGAAGTGCTCACCTGAACTGCTGCTGCTTGTTCAGGGTGTACAGCAGGTAGTCGGCCATGACGCCCTCACCCACCAGGTGGTCCCGGATGGCCCCTATGAGACACAGAACAAAGCCTGAGTGCCAGCCACGCAGAGCAGAGGGCAAGAGATAGCCCCGTCCGCACTGGCCTGGGAGCTGTGCCTCGACCCCTCTCCCACAGGGCTCCAGCCGCCTGCTCTGGGGCCGGCTTGGTCAGCCTGAGAATGTGTGCACAGGGCACCTTCGAGGCGCTTCTCCCCGGGAGCCACCCTGGGCACAGCCAGGCTCCAGCCCACAGTGCCAGACACAGTATGGAGGTGGCCACTGGCCTACTAAGGAGCTCCCTGGAGTGGAGAAATGGGCTGTTCCTACTGAGCTCTAGAGCCTGCAGTGCCACCCCCACCCCAGGTCGAGAGCCCCAGCAGCTGATCTCCTGGATGTTCACCAGCTGCAGCTCACAGCCAGTATGGCCAGGCAGGGGAGAGGGGCCGGGCAGACAGCTGGGCTGGAGCACATGCGCTGAGTGATGCTCCCTTTCCAGGCAGCTGGGAGCAGCAGCCTGTCCCAAGCTGGGCTCCTCAGAGGAGGGGGACGGGCAGTGGCTCTGCCCCAAGCACCCAATAACAACATGTCTCAAGGCAGGGCCCGCACTGCCTCCACAAAGCCCTGCTGCCTTTGTGGAACGTGTCCCCCTCCCGACACTGTGCCCATGATCATGAGCTCCGGGGCTTCCTATCGCAGCCCCAGCAGAGCCAAGTGAGGACAGCCCCTGGCCAGAAGCAGCTGCAGCTCCAGCACTCTTCTCACCACACAGAGCCAGCTTCATGCCCGCCTCCACGCTCTCTATTCTCGGAGCCAGCACTCCAGGCGTGTCCAGCAGATACATAAGGGGCCTCTCGGAGACCTAGACAGGCAGAGGCAGGCTTGTTACGAAGCTGTGGGTCAGAGAGCAGAGCCCAAACCAGCACCCTGAGCAGTGCCAGCACAAACGGAGGGGACCGCTGGCACTGCAAAGCCGATCCCCCCCACCAGCCGACTTGGGAATGGCGTGAGACAACTCTGTGATCCACCAGCCCAGGGCAGAGACTCTGTGGAGCATGAACGCTGGCACTGGAAACGGCCCAGTACAACCGGGCACCCGCCCCAAAGGGTCCCTCGAGCAACCTGCCCGCAGCCCAAGGGCCAAAGCAAAGCACAAAGCGGGGCAGAGCCCAGCCTCCTCCTCCATGGGTCACCCACAAAGAACCATACTGGGCTGGTGTCATCCAGGATCTTTCCTGGCAGGCAAAGGAGGCCAAGGAGGGTTCCACACCAGGTGTGGGCTTCTGGCGCTCTGGCTCTGCTGGGGGATGAATGGAGGTGGGTTCAGAGCTCCCAGCCCTTACCCAAATGGGTGGGGGTGCTGAATCCTTAGAGAGCTCTTCCCCAAACCCCCTGGGGCTACTGGAGCACACCCCTATGTAACAGGCCCCAATCATCCAACAGCCTGCATAAACATCGCCTCTTTCCTGAAGCCAGCAGGTCTTCTAGAGCCAGCCAAGAGAAGGCCCGAACCCAGGGCCACTTCCTTTAAAGGTGACCTTTACCAGCAGTGCAGAGACTACAGATCCTGGCATGCACTTCATTGCAGTCCTGGGGACCTGGCGAAGCAGTCCCCTCAAGCCAGGCCTGGGGGCCCAGCTCCCAGATTCTATCACTATGGAGCCACACAACCAGGCAGCACCCCAGGGTTATTCTGGAAGCTACCAATGCTGTGTTGTCCCAGGGGTCTCTTAACCCGGCCACCTTCTCACCATTTCAACTGAATGGCTACTGGCCTCACGCAGCCCCTCGCGCTGTGCACACATTAGCTACACGCTGTGTACATGGCCAGCAGAGCGCCCCAGCCGGCCGTGCTCAGGGGCACAGCTCCCAATGACAGTACCTGGATTCTGGTAAGCACGGCCTTGGTGATCCCTGGCTCGCTACCCACACGGGATGCTTTCCCTTCAGGAAAAGGAGAGGCCCAGTCAGCTGGAGAAGGAAGGCTCACTCTGGCCTAGCCTGGTCTCAGGGCACTGACGGAGCTTTGCCACTGGCCTCGTGGCGCAGGGGTGGGCCCTGTGCATATCCAAGAGATCTCCCAGCCATCCCTCTGATCAGTGTGCCTCATGGGACTGACGTCCCAGAGCTGAGGCCCTGTTCAGCCAGCGCCTGTTCCCCAGAGAACCCCCCGGTTTCTCTCTCGCTGCTCCTAAGCAAGTTCTGCCAGCCCCTCTGCAACCCTCATCGAGCATCACAGCAACGGCAGAGCAGCTGCAGGGAGGGGAACAAGGGCCCAACTCCCCTGTTGCCTCCGGGGCCTCCTAGCTAAACACTGGCTAAGCCCAGCCCTGCTCAGCTTGGGTGACTGAACAGCCAGGGAAAAGATGCAGCCTGCAGGGCCAATTCAGCAGCTGGGGGAGCCAGTTCTCTGCAGAAGAGGGTTGAACCACTAGGAAATCTGATGAACCCGCCCCAAGGCCACCTCAAAGCCCCCAGCCCTCCAGGGATTTGTGACCCACAGGCAGGAGGTGCTCTCCCCCCGCGCCACGGGGCACAATGGGAAGGCACACAATGAAGTACCCTTTTTGAGGTGCAGCCTCCGCATAGAGTTGATAAGGGAGGATTTCCCCACGTTGGGCACTCCGATCACCATGATGCAGTACTCCACGTTCTGGAACAACAGGAAGGGAGATGGATGAGCCGCTCCCTCCCTTGGCAGCAATGCCAGGCAGCACCGCACCAGGCTCCACGTCCCACCCAGCCAGCCCCCAGATCCACCAGCCAGCACCATGCCAGGCTCCCTGTCCCACTCAACCGCGCCCCCCCACCCCTCCCACACACACACCACGCAGGGCAGAGCTAACAACAGGAGCGTGGATGTGTCCAGGCAGATTAATTCGGATCTGCATGGAAACAAGGAAAGTCATAAGCCAGCCTTGCCAGGGAATGGCGGCCAGCACAGTTCATTACACTCTTGGCTTCAGCACAGTCAGGTAGACCATCTGGAAGCCCAGGCCACCAGTGGAATGTTTCCATCTGAACAGAGAAGCCAGACTCTTCTCCCACTCAAACCGTGGAAAACCAGATTCACTCCACTGGAGTCAGCTTCTCTGCACTGATGCTAGTGTAACCAGGAGCAAGATCCAGCCCCAGGAGCTGAGAGCATGCTGGGGGCCCTACAATCACCAGAGCGCTGTATCTCCTGCTGATTCCAATGGGGACGGAGGGCTCTCAGCACTCTGAGAACCAGGACCTCTTTGGGCACCATCTACACGCCGATCAGCGCGTCCAGCTGGACAAGCCCTTTGCCCATGTGGGGAACCGGACAGCAGTGTGTGGGTCTCTCTCACACACTTTCCCCATTCTCACTCTGGCCCGTTAGCTGACCTCAGCTCTCTGGTAGCGCTGGCTTCTGCTGACCAGATCCGTGATGAGAGGGATGACCTGCAAGGCAATACAAAGACAGATGCTAAGCAAAGCACTGGTGGCTTTGTCCCGAGTGGGTAGTACCCTGCCGTTAGACTCCTTGGCCAGCACAGTGCTGCTACAAGCAGCCAGGCAGAACTCACTGGCAGGACAGGTACGCCTCCTGCTACAATGCACCAGCTAGTGGGAAAGCCAGGGATTTCTCTGCAGCTAGCCTGTACTTTAACAGTTTTAACTGGCAACTGCTTCCAAATGAAGGTGCTAACAGGATGGACAGAGACACGGGGGGTGGGGGGTGGGGGGGTGAGTCCCTCCTAGCCGGCTTTCACTTCCAGTGTGTTCAGAGTACAACTAATGCACAGCTTTAATGCAGGCAAAGCAAGAGACTGGGAATGTTCACACTGATGGTTTCGGTCCACATAAAAGGTAAGATTCTCCTCTGCCCTCCGCAGGGTGGATGTCAACTGATACCGAGCTCATTTTGCATGCACAGATCTCCGGTTGCAGGGCAGAATATGGGAGCTGAGGACTCCCCTGCAGGTCTGAGAGAAGCGCTTGGCCATGTTTGTGGCTGCATGAGCATTTAATAACATTTAAAATAATCAAAGCTTAACCCTGATGTCCCCGGCACGAGTGCTCAGATCCTACTTCTCAGTGTACCGCAACGGCTGTGCCTGCCACTAGGGCACTGCTCAGAAAGGCACATTGTACGATGTCAGCAGGCAGTGCTGCCCATGTGGTCTCTCAGCAAGCCTGGGGGAAGGTGCACTCAATGTAGGAGTAAAGAGATGCTCTTTCTAACTGCCAGCGCCACAAACTCCCCTGGGCTTAGAGGTTCAAGCTGGGCTCTTAGATCTGAAGTCAACAATTCCGAGGCAGCATTAGCTAAAGTGGAATCCTGTAGTCAAAATGTACTGCCGTCACTAATGGGACCTGATCTCACCAAGGCACCCGGGGCGCTGAACAGCTGAGTGCAGCACGGCTTGCCCTCAGCTCCAAGCAGTCACATTGCGGAGCGGACACACACCGTAAGGAATTGCTGTTAGAAGAGACGGGCTGTTACCTTCTTGACATTTTCATCTTTTATGCAGTTTGTGAAGAGGATGTTTTTGAGTCCTTCCTGCTCCAAGCGCTCCAGAATTTTCTAGCAAGAAATGAGAGATTTCCATGTCAGAGAATGCAGTGGCCCACGGTGCCCCCTTGCCCCAGTCACACAGGGCAAACCACGGTAAGGTTGCTCAGGCTGGAGCTAACTGGGGTGAAACGTGCTGTAGCCATCAGCTGAGTTACCCTTCACAGAGAAGGCACAATGCTAAAACACAAATATCTGTTCAGCTCCCCACTACCTGTCTGGAAAGCATGAATGCTGGCCAGCTCAGAAAGGCCGACAGGCTCCTGTGGGAAACCCGGAGTCTAGACCCCCTGCTCTGTGCCTCCCTTTCCCTATCTGTAGAACGGGGATAACAACACTCAGCCAACCCGCCATAGCTCACAGGGGTGCGGTGAGGATCAGGGAGTATTACGTGGCTATGCTACCTACAATGGAGACTGCAGGCTGAATCCAGGATCGTTTAGCCAAGTAGTATATGACAACAATGACAACAGTAGCAGCAACTCTGCTGCCTCTGCTGCACAAGGACCCCAGCCCCGTGGTGCCTCCATCCTGGCCCAGAGGACAGCTCTCTGAACTGAGCCTCACTGCTAGAGCCCAACAAGAAGAAAGTGTGCGAAGGGATGGTTCAAACACGGAGCTACTGGCAGATCAAGCCATCAGCAAGCGTGCCCTGCACAGGTCACTGAACAGCCAGGTATCAGCAGACACCAGTGGGGATTACTGTCAGCTGAGTGAAGGAGCTGTCCAGGGGGAGTCTTATCTCCCCCACTGCACCCACTGGTTGGCTGGATGGTCTCCAAAAAGAGCTGCAGCTGGCTTGGACCCTGTAAAGACATGGCCTGTTTGACAGTCGGGGGGTGTTGGATCTCCTTAGTGCCATCTCGATGGACTGCTGGCCACATCCTGCAGCCGCAGCCTAGCGCTGGGAGATGGAGGACTAAAGGAAGAGGGAACAAGGGATGTTTATGAACTGAAAGCCTTACTTAAATACCTCCCCGTTTCAAACACTTCAACTATTTTTCTTTTCTTCTGGATCTTTAATAAAAGACTGTTTCACGGTGTGTTTGCCATGTCACTAAGCAGGCTGAGGCCTCTGTATACCAAACTCTGAACCTTATTTAACACTGTTTAACGTTGGGACAGTGCCTAGTTTATGTTAACACATTTGGCCCAAAGGGGAGAGCTTCTCCCATTGGCGTAACTAATCCACTGCTGAGGCGCACTAGCTATATGAACAGGAGAAGCCCTCCTGTCACCATAGCGCTGTGTACACAGGGGGTAAAGTTGGTATGACTGTTTTGCTCAGGGGTGTGGATTTTTCAAGCCCCTGAGCCACATGGTTATACCACTGTAAGTTTATAATGTAGACCTGGCCTCAGCCCCAACGTTTACTCTAGATTACAAGGAGAAGCTGCATCAGTGAATTAAACAGGAAGATGGTTGTGAAGAGTGGGAGGAGAAAGACGTTAAACTGGGTTCTTACTGCTTTGTGAGTCAGATCAGCCAGGTCCATTTTGTTCAGTACAAGCAAGTGAGGTCTGATTCCCAGGGCCTCCTGGAAGGCCGGATTCCGGCCTGAGAATGGGATGTGCTACTGTTAAGGAAGCCAAAGAATTGAGACACCCGCAGTGACAGGGAAGGGTCCAGCCCACAGAACTCTGCTCCATCGGAGACAAACTCTCACCTCCCACAAGGCAGGTTCCCGCAGCCGCGTCAGCACACCGCACCATGGCAAGGCCCCAGCCAGAGAGGGAAGCAGTGGGGAACAGAGGGCAACACACAACCCCGTGGGCTCTACGCACTGGCTTTGGAAAGACACAGCAGTGGAGGAGATACACATGGTGCTGCGCAAGGGGGCAGGGCTCCGCTATGCTGCTCGGGCTCTGGCGGTGGTGCTACCAGCACAGCCTCCACCCAGGCCACCTGCTCCAGCCACCGAAGGATATTCGGGCATCGTGCACCTCGATGAGGCAGTCCACCTTGCGCAGCGACTCCTTCATCTGCCGCAGGCCTGCCAAAGTGGAGCCAGGTCAGCTGTGCCCACCAAGCCTGGCCAAAGGGGAAGGGACTGGCTCAGCCCTGCCCGCAGCTCGGACTAGGCCCTGGGCAGAGATGCCCCACGGGCCAGGCCCGAGCCTGCCTGGCCATAATAAGTAGGGTGACCAGATGTCCTGATTTTATAGGGACAGTCCTGATATTTGGGTCTTTTTCTCATATAGGCTCCTATTACCTTCCACCCCCTGTCCCGATTTTTCACACTTGCTGTCTGGTCATCCCAATAACAAGGCGTCTGCAGGAGTCCGGACTTCCAGCGGGCCCCAAATACTGCGGGAGTCGGGACTGACAGGGACTGACATCTTTGAAAGGCAGCAAACCTGGTACCCCCGACAAGGCACACCCAGTATCCGGAGAGAGACCACACACAGATCGATCACAGCGGGTCTCCCCCGCTTGGGGCGCCTGCACGTGGCGGGGGAGGCAGCTGTTCGGGGCGGGACGGGCTCCCGCGTACGCTGCGGCGGGGGAACGCGGCCGGCTCCGTAGCGGGCACAGACACTGCTCGTCCCCCGGCGTTGGGAGAACAAGCGACTCTCTAGCCCCACGGCACATAACCCGGCAAATCCCTCAGCCGGCCCGGAGCACCCTCGGGCAAAGCGCCGCAGCCCAGCCCAGCCCCCCACCTTTGGCCATGTGCCCGGGGAACCAGGAGGCCACGTTCCGGCCGCCGAAATCGAAACGCTCCCGCCAGGCCCGCAGCGCGCCCGCCGCCAGCCGCATCCCGCCGCCGGAACCCACCAGCCGCCAGGGGAGCGACCCGGAGTGCGCCCTCCGCAACACCCCCCGCCCGGCCAGCTTCCGGTTCCGGCCGCTCACAGGCCCCGCCCCCAGACTAGTCTGCCGGGCCCAGAATAACGGGAGGAGCCAAAACGTCAGAACCAGAGCAGCGTCCCAACAACCATTCTACGGGGTGTGTGTCCCCCTCATCGCCTGGCAACAAGGCAGTCGTAAGCGCATCTATGACCCGCCCCTGCCCGAACTCCGGGCCCTGGGGACCCGCGCTGTGGTGTGACTCCATTGGGGGCGGGGCTTTGTGACGTAGGGTGTTGGGCGGGGCTTTGCTGGGGGCGGGGCGGTGGTGGCTGCGCATGTGCCGGCGGAGGCGGCCCGAGGTGAGATGGCGGTGCGGGAGCTGTAGTTCTGTGAGCTGGGAAGGTGGGGGGCACGGTGGGCTGGTTGGTACCTGGGGCGGATTGAGCCGGGCTGGTACCGGGGGGGTGGGGCAAGGCACGGTACTGACCGCTGCTCCTGTGACACCCCCCCCTCTCTCTCCCCCCAGGCAGCGATGGCAGAGCCGCGGTGTGAGGGGCAGCCAGGGTGTGGCACAAGGAGTACGGACTCATCCCCTGGCCTGTCAGGCACGTCCCCCCCAGCTGGGGCAGCACCCCCCGCAGCTGCCCCCGCCAGGGCAGCGCCCCCTGGGCCAGGCCCAAGCCCCCTTCCCAGGGCAGCTCCTCCCGTGGCGCCCCCTGCCATGGCATCAGCACCTGTGCCAGACAAAAGCCCCCCTGCCAGGGTAGCTCCCCCCACTCCATCTGAAACAATGCCTCCCATGCCAGCCGAGGAAACACCCATGCTACTGCTGGATGATGTGCGATACCAGATCGCTTGCACCAACTGGTACTAGAACTGTCCAGCTCCACTGCATCTGGAAGGCAAGTCTCAGACCCCGCAGCGCCAGGCACCCAGTGATGCAGATGGACTCCATGTCGCCTCCAGGAGCACCTGTATTACTGCCCTCCTTGAAGATGACATCCTGCGTACTGCTGCATCTGATGCTCTGAATAAAGAGCCAGGGTCAAAGCTGCTGAGTTCCTGCTCTTCTCTCCAGCTACTAGGCTCCCATTTCTACCAGCGTTCATGCTGATATCCCCAAATCACGTGGACAGCGACCCCTGTCATAACCACAGGGCTTTACTCTCTCCCCTCACCCACAGAAACTTTCCTTCCCAAGGGGCCATATCCCCTCTCTCTCCCATGCACATGTGTCCTGCCTTCTTGTGCTTTATACACTAACAGAGCCTGTACACACAGTGTGCTGACTGCACAGCTTGCGGTTTTCAGAATCAAAACCACTTTTTGCTGGATTTATGCTTCTTCCCAGCAAAAGATATTGCCTTCCCAAAATTCACTTTCCAACCCCTACCCCACCCCACCCAATTGAGCTACAGAGTTGTTCAACACATAAGACCAGGTTTTTTTAATAATGGTGAGTGCATTCCCTCTCCCACCACGCTAATACTCAAAGGCAGCTAAAATCTTTTTTAAAAACTGCCCTCTGCCAGAAAGCAAGTGTGAATAGCAGGAGCCCAAACTGTGAGGTTTGCAGCGCTGTGAGTGACTGTAAACAGTGTGGAAACAGAAACCATTGTATAGCCTTAGTTGGAGAAGTTGGGGCTACCTCTACCATCATTTTTGCTGTTCACTTCCTAAAGTGCTGAGTAAAATAATTGCCTTTAGGCAACATTTGTCCGGTTGCTAGAAGTGTGAAAAGAATGAAATAACCAGTGTGCAGACTTCCTTCAATGTTGCCAATGCCATGTACACAGGGAACAGAAAAGCATGCCTAAGCACAGCGGTATGCGATAAGATTCCTGCAGCCAGCAAAAATACATAGACTTTCACATAATGGGGAATTGCCACAGGGTCAGAATGATCACATGATGGGGAATTGCCACAGGGTCAGATTGCCACAAGCTCACCACTTCATTGCAGTAGGGTTTCTTTGGGTTTGCAGTGGCTTAGCTGGGAGCAGCACTGGGCTCCATGTGTTCAGATCTAACCAGACTTGGTCTATGAGGCTTTAAGTGCATGTCAAATCTGAACTTGTGCAACAGGTCTGAAAATAGCAGTGTAAATGGTTCTCAAACTTATTTGATCGCACCTCCCTTCTTTGTGGCTGTAGTAGTTTACACCCCCCAACTCTGAGTGCTGCCCAGCAGCCACTGCTCTGTGAATGCCCAGCTCTAAATGTGTAAAGTGAATTTTTTCCCTAAAGCTTCTCATGGTCCCCAGAATACATTCTGCACTCCCAGTTTGAGAACCTCTGCTGTAAGAAGTCTGTGTGTCCCTGCTGGGGAGAGAGAGGGGAGAGTGGCACTTTATTCAACTGACAGAATGGCAATGCATTACAGTTTTCTAAGAATTAGTGCCAGGGTTCATAGTACTTGACTGAAACATGCAACTCGGTGTGGTGCCAAGGCCATTGGGAGGAGGCTAAGGGGTGCCATCGACACCTCATCCCCACTGTGTTCCAGCAGTCTCACTTCACAGCAGCTTGGCTGCTGGCCACAGAGACTCTCTTCGCAGCAGGCTGAACCTTGGTCCTAATAGCATGGTAGATGAGGCACTCCTCTGCAGTGATTTACTGCCTGGGCAGCTTCTTGTAGCAGATCCTCTGATGAGTCTGTCCTCCTTGGGAGGTTGCACAGCAGCTGGCAGTTCAGTGTGACCAGCTGGTGGTGCTCTGGGAGGGGGACAGAAGGGCATTGGGGTTTCTGGCTCAAGAGCAAGGTGATGGCTATGGAATGGAATTATTCCCGGTGTCATTTTAGACAGGACAGTATCCCACATCAAAGCTAGCTGCTCCTTTCCTTACCACCACCCCAAGCTAATTTCAGACCCTCCCTCCTTCCCTTTGCCAAGTGTCCGAATCAGCCCTCCCTCGTGGAAGGGCAAGGAATTGGCTCCCTCCTTGTGTCCTAGATTGTTTCAATGGATTCACTTCCCCTCTCCTCACGCCTACACTCTCCTCCTTTCCCTGCTATCTCTCAGTGCTGGAGGATCTTCTTGCCAGCAGCCTGGCCCTCTAGAAAATGAGCCCCTACCCCCTCCTGTAGTTCAGTTCTGCCCCACTCTCATGCACCCTACATTGCGATTCTTGTCAACAACTTGGGCTTTGGTGCTAAATCCACCTGTCTCCTCCCAGGGCTGGGCTGACTCCTCCAGCTTAGTAGAGTGCTGGGGGCTGGTGTTCCTAGTCCCCTCTTGCACAGTCACATTGCTGGGGGGGTCCCAATGGCTATAGGCAGAAACTGCCCTTTGCATGCCTCTTCTGATCAGTGGCTTCAGTTTACTTGACACCAGCTCTCCAGAGTGAGAAGAGCCTCCACCCACCGCTGCATGTCTGCCCCTGCTAACTCCACCCTTCATTCATCTCCACTCCACAACCTTGGCATCATTACTGGCCCTGCTGTTCCCACCCTTACAGCACGGCCTGAGTACACCACAGCCTCATCTGCTGTTGTCCTGGCTCCTGCTGCTCATCTCCATGGTCTCTGGCTTGTACGTGGCTTAAATCAGGGCAGGTTGAGTGGATAACAGCCCAGCCGAGTTCGGAGGGATTTTAACCTTGCACTAATCTTTTCCAGGGAGCAGGCAAGCTGAGGCCAGACTGTGCTTTCACACTCCGGGACGTGTGTAAGATTCGTGCTGGTGTCTCCTGCTGGCAAGGGGAGGGGATGCTCGGCCCCCAGGAACTGCTCTGTTTTGAACAGGAACAGCAGTTTCCAGGCCTTTAGGCAACAGCAACGAGAGCCAAGTGCTCCTCTCCGTCCTGTCTGCACAGGCACAGGGACAGGGTGAACAAACTCCTAGACAATGGAGAACTCGCCCTAGGGCCCAGGAGAGGTGGCTGCCCCTAGGTTTCCCTTAGGCTGTATTACCTGGACTTGCTGTTGATGTCTGTGGGGCAGGCTGAGGGGCATAGCATTCAGCTCTATCCTCCCCACACCTTGGGGGCAGGTCCCTACTGGATACGGGGCCACCAGGCCTTTGGGACACTAACGTTGCCCCTCAGCCAGGCAAGGATCCACCTATTTTTGCCCTGGAGAGGACAACGGGAAATTCAGCCGGTAGTTTTCACACAGCCCTTCCATGGGCCGACTTCCCACCCTAGCGATGGGAATGTCAGAGCTGAAGTCAGGGCCCACTGGAGAGAATGGGACTCTGCCCATTGCTTTCAGCAGGGCTTATGGGTCACATATTTACACCACCTGTCTCAGGAGCGACCGGGGTTTGTGGCCTGACATGTGGGTCACACATTTACAGCACCTGTCTCAGGAGCATCCTGGCTACCATGTTCCTCTCAGGGGCAGGCAGAGAAGACAAGCTGCAACCACAAAGCCCTAACAATAGAGATTTACTTGTTACTACTGACAGCACTCCATTGCATAGTTAGGTGACGTTTCAATTCCCCAGTCCTCCTCGTCCGTGTGGGTGCTGCAGCTCCGAGTGCTGGTTTCAAGCCTACAGCTACCCTGCCTTTGGTCTGATCGCAGGGAGATCAGAGAGACAAGCCACAAAGAGCGGGTGCGCCGGCTAGAGACAAACTAACCCCTTTCCCTTGGCAACGGCAAGGGACAGAAGGAATCAGAGGTTGAGGAACGAGCTGGAAACCAGAAGCCGGCAGCAGGGAGAAGCGAGCAAGTGGTATCAGAGCCGAGGCTTGTGCTGGTGGGATTCAGACGTGTCATACAGGCTGAGTAGACGGTCGGCCTCCCGCCAGCCCGACAGAAGGGCCCCATGCGTAGTGGAGTAGAAAGTCCGATGCGTGGCTTCTCCAGCAAAGAGAACCTGCTGCGGCTGCAATGGGAAGAGCAGAAGCAGGCGTGAGCACAGCACAGCACTTGCAGGGTTAATCACACTGTTCTTGGACTCATGCGGAAAGGCGGCTGCATGCCCCTTTCAGGGATAATTGTCCAGCTTCCAACAGAACATGTGATGCATACAGAACCGGGGAGGGGGACTACTCCACTGCAGCCACAGCTTTGTGCATGCACCACACTACTTATACCACACCTCCCATGGCACTTCCCACGCTGGGGACAGCAAACGGCCCGGTAACCTGCCCCGGGTCATGGTGCTCAGGGCATTTTGTTGAACCTTTTATAAGGGCGTTGCTGCAATATACCCATGCCCTGTAGCTTCATTATGGCTGGGAGAGGCCCAGATCCCACATCCTTCTAGTTTAGCTGTCGATGAATGGGGCTTTGTTAAGCAGTGGATTCCCTGGGTATTTCAATGCCAAGCTGCCCTCCCCATTTCCCTTGGCACATGCGCCAACACTGTAGCTGTCATTCTGGTGCTGTGCTGCAACCAGGAATTAAGCATTTTTGTCATCAGCACATCTAGCCCTGCTCGGAGTTGACAAATGCCAGTGTCTGGTGTGTCATCCATCCCCTCGTTAGCCCTGCCAGAACTCCGGCTGCACTAGTGCGAGGGGGGAGATTTCCCCATGGCGGCAAAGCCTGTTGCAATGCCCCACGCTATGCCAGCCAATCGGGGAGAAACGCTTCATCCCGCACCAGAGGGGGACAATGCACCAGCTGGGCCCTGATGAGTCAGACCAGAGGGAGCAGCGAGAGACGGTGGGGGGAAGACAGACATCAGATAGGACTATCACAATCAAACAAAGGCAGCTACTGTAATTCCCATCTCCAGCTCTCCACGGCAACTGCAGTTGTTCACCCCACAGGCCGTGCAGAAGGAACGCTGCACTCCTTTGCTACCGTACCCAGGTGTGAAAGCAAAGCCATTACCCGGGGGTCAGCTGCATCCTCAGGAAGGGGTTGAGCCAGTGCATCAATATCATCTCCTGAACTGCCGACAGCCACGTAACTGTAGGAGCCTCTGGTGTAGGGAGCGCTGTGCCACTGAGATCGCATCACCTTCTTTGGCGGGGCGAGGTGAGGGTTCCCTGAACCACAAACACAGCAGCTGAACACCCGGCAAGGGGGGCCTGCATCTCACAGCACAAGCAGCATTCATAGGGCGTCAAGCACTAGAACTCTGCACAGACATGCAGAGCTGGTCTGCGACTCATCCTAGCAACCAAACCAGGTGAGTCATATTAGCTCCAGTTCAGGATTATAAAATGAACAATAAGGGGCCATGCAGGAAGGGGTAATTTGGGATCCCACCCAGCATGCAGGGGCTGTGCTAGCAGACGAGGAGAGGGATAATGCCATCTGCTTACGCATCAGCCATGTCCTGGTTTGTAAATGAAGAGCCCAGCTCACCGTTCCACACCCTACAGGAGCCTGCCTCCGCAGTCAGCTCTGCGAACCAGTGCGGGGCCTCACACTTCAACTAACGCAGCAAAGCTGTAATCTCAACAGCCGCCATCGCCCCAGACGAGCTCTCCCCTGCGTGGTGGGTGGCTCACTTCCTACGGTGGGACTCTGATGGCGTGGAGCCCTCGGCTTCCTGTTTCATGGCCTCCATTTTCAAAAGGGGCTAGTGCTTTTGGGAGCCTCAGCTGGAGGCACCAGGGAGAGGCCTGATTTCCCGAGCGAGGGTGCCCAGCACTTGCTGAAAAGCAGGTCCCTTTAAAGCAAGTCAAGTTGAGGCCCCAGGCAGCGAGGCCCCAACATCACTAGTTCCTTTGAAAGCTCAGGCCAATGAACTGAAGAATTCACATGTAGGCCAGTTGGGGGGGGGGGGGGGGGGGGGGGAAGGTTACCTGTCAGTCTACGGATGACATCAGTTAAGGCCGTAAGAACTGCAGCGTCACTGAGGGTCTCCATGTACTCAGATTCCTTCCCAGCAATAAAGCCACAGAGGACGTGCCCATACCTAAGAAAAGAGAGGTGAGTAGCTTCATTCCAGAGAGAGGATCTGCTAGGTATGGGGGGACCCTGGTACAGCTAGGTAAATAGCTGGGGGCCACAACTCCACTGAAAGCAAAGATGGCTGCTGGGAATGATGGGAATCTGGCAATGCTAGGAAAGCTGCAGGCCAGCACTTCAGCCAGCAGGGAAACTGAGGCACAGCTGGCAGGTGCTGTGGCCCAAAACTCCCAGATGCTGTGAGTCACTGGTACAAGTAGGAAATAGCTGGGGGCCAGGACTCTGCTGGGAGCAGGACAGACTCAGGGTGGCAAGAGATCTGGTTTCATGCTTTCAGGGGTGACAGAACCCTCTGGATAAATACCATGACAATGGAGGTGTGGGTGGAGTGAGTTGGAAGGTCTGATGGGAGACAGCGTAACCTATGCCAGTGGGCGTTAGGGGCTCTTAGGGTCACAGTTGCACTCCGTGGCTGCTTGGCAGAGCTCTGAGCAGCACTGGAGCTGCCTGTCGGCAGACTCAGGAGGGCAACACTGAACCAGTCACACTTGGGCCGCACTCAGAAAATTTTCTGTGCTGCTACAAGGACAAGAACCAAGAGTTTAACATAAACTGGAGTGGACAAATCAATTCTGGCAAGGCCTGGTCAGTAACATTCATTGCCCTGTATTCCCTGGCATCCTGCTCACTTAGCTGGGTTCCGACAGTTCTCAAGGGGCTGAGTGGGTAGAGTTTGCTGGATGGCTCCAGTGAGAAAAGGCCACAACACTGCCATGAACCAGTCCCCTGAATGACAGGGAAGTGTGGGACTGGTGCATGGCACTCTCGTGAGCTGAACTGTACCATCTATTCTAACCCAGAGCACCCCCAGAAGCCAGTTACCACACCCCAACTCAGGCCCCCACATACCGTTCCGGCGGCTGGAGGACCAAGAAGACGATAAGTTTTCTGAACCAGCTGGCCTGCAGGTCGGTCCCAGCTTCGACCAGAGGAGACTCGTCCTCCCAGACGACCTCGATCAGCTGGCAGTCTGGTGGCCAGAACGGCTGCTCAAACTCCAGGAAGATCTTGTTGTTCGTCCCGAAGCCCAGCTGTCTAATGGCGTCTGCTTTCCGGGGAGGCAGCGGAGGGTCGATAAAGGTCTCGTGATGCTCTTTAAGGAACCCTACGAACATAGGCGGCGAGTTATATGGGCCTGTGGTGCCCGTGCTCCACCACTATTCAGGAATGTGGGCCAGGTTCCACCAATGTTTGGGCTTATATTTTACATACATTTTGATGTGAACAATATGTCTGTTCACAATTGTCCACTGAGCATCAACTTGAAGGGCAAGCTTAACCTTATTTCTTAAGATAGTGCAACCTTGTGTCGTGAAAACAGGCTAAATTATCAAAAGTGCTTCTATGACACGCAGTCTTCCAACAGTCTGCATACGCAATGATGACTATGATGCGGGACTGTGATGGAGACCCGCATAATTCTCATCATTGTCTAAGCAGAAGTTTGGAAGTCTGTGTCATGAATTCACCCACTCTGCACCGCTGCATCTCTTAAAAATATGGCCCTGATCCGGCTTCATTTGAAAGGCGTCCGTATACTGTTTGAGTGCCTGAGGGGAAAACCACGCAACTTCAATTTGGCGGTCAGTTTGGGGTACGATCGTATTTAGCACAATACTTGATTATTTTATACTCTTTAAAGTAAAGTATATAATTGGTTGTATAAGCGTACAACAAAATATAATGTATTGAAACAGGCGAGTGCTGCTTCTGACTTTCCACTTCTAATTGGCCCTTGTAATCTGGTGGCGCTTTTTGCTCAGTCTGCAAAAACTGTTCTGAAAAGAAGATTTAATATTTTATACGAAGGCCGAATCAATGTTTATTTCATCTGGATTCCAAGATGCACATTGTGTGGTTTTACATCACACAAAAAATCCTTCTGTCACAAGGAAGGGGTAATGAAGAATGCTGCTCTGCAATCGCAAGTCAATGTTTCTGCACTAGTGTCGGCCAGTTACAGAAAAGAACCACAATCAGCTAGGAATGCACTACACAACATTTTTAACAGTGTTCAGTACCTAGCTCAACAAGGCATAGCATTACGTAGACATAATGAGAGTGATTCAAATTTGATGCAGCCCTTGTTGCTCTTCAGCACAAATTCAGAGGAACTGAGACTGGCCTAGTCGCACAAAATACAAGTGGCTATCACATGAGGTTATTAACGAAATAATCAAAACGATGGCAATGATGGTTCTAAGACAAATTGTGCAAAAGATAAAGGCTTCTAGGTTTTACACCATTGTAATGGATGAGACTACTGATCTGTCAAGAAATGAACAAATAAGTTTTTCTTTAAGGTTCTTTTCTAGTAAAGACTAGATTTATGAGGAGTGTATTGGGTTTTACCAAACTGACACAATGGATGCTGCTTCTCTTTTCAAAATTGTGAAAGATACACTTCAGGTGTGATTTGCCCTTTTCTGATTGCTGGGGGCAGTGTTACGACGGAGCCAGTCATGTGTCCTGTAAATTTACTGGGGTCCAAGTCAGAGTGAAGGATCGAAAGCCGAGAGTGGAATTTGTGCACTGTGCTGCACATTCCCTTAACCTTGCCACGCAGGATGCCCTGCATAATAGTCCAGAATGTTGTGATATGTTTTCAATGGTGAACGATCTCATCAATGCCCTCAGGGAGTCATCAAAGCGTATGACAGCATTCAGAGAGTTTCAGAGTGAAGGGGAGCCTTCTTTACGACCACTGTGCCAAACAAGATGGACACTAAGGCTCAGCAGCATTAAATCACTGCTCAGCAACTACGAGGCCATGACGAACTGCCTGAATGAATTTAGTCACTCTTCAGATGAATTTGGCTCAAAATGCAGTGGATTCTTGAAGCAACTTCAATCTTTTTCAATGTACCTTACACTAAGAGTTCTTCTGAAATCCATGGGTTCTGTAGAAAAAGTTAATGCAAAAATTCAAAGCCCAAACATGTCATTGGCAAGCATTATGAAGAAAGTTGGCCTGTTGCAAGAGGTGTTGCGTGGGATGTGCACTGATTCATCATACAATCACTTCTGGGAAACAACAATAGATAAGGCAAGAAATCGTATTTAGATGATCCTATGTTCCTGAGAAAACACAAGCCACCAATTTGGCTTGACCAAGGAAGCCTTCCTCACACTTTCAGTGACCCCAAACAGTATTTTCATCAAACATATGTCAGGATCATTGATGCTTGCGAAGTTGTCATTGAACAGAGGTTTTCAACAGAAAGCTTTACATTCCCAGTAAAATTGGAGAAGCATATAACTGATGCAGTAAATGGCTCAAAACAGGACAGTGTCCCAATAAGTGACGCTTTCCATGGTGACATTAACACAGAGAGGCTCTCTCTTCATTTAGAAATGTTGAGTGATATTTGCAGATCGAGAAATTGCCAGCTTAATTCAGTGAGCGAAATGAAGCAATTTCTGAAACAAAATGAAGGCTTGAGTGACGTTTTTGTCAAAAGTTACAATTCTCCTGAAATTGTGCTATGCAATTCTGACTACAACCTGCACCGCTGAGCGATCATTCAGTTTCCTGCACAGACTGAAAAATTATTTGTGAACGACAATGGGCCAAGAACATCTAAATCACTTGGCATTTCTGCACATTCATAAGAACTCTACCTCTGATTGGACATTGCAAGTCTCCTGGATGACTTCTTTTCAAGAACCGAACAACGACAAAAAGTGTTTGCTGCCTCCTGAATGCTGAAGAAGGGATCTGACTCAGGGGAGAGAGCGGGGTCCCACCAGACAGGCTAGATTTAATCCCCAGACTGACTGCAGTTAGCCTTGCCCCTGCTTGGCTGGGGGCGTGGCAGGAAGCCATCCATCCAGGGCCCTGCCACTGGGGAGACAATGGGCTTGGGTCATGTTTTGCTCCTGATAGGTAGAGGCTGAAAGAGCTTTAAAGGGAGCGGTTCTTTGCTGCAGAGATAGCAGGGGTGTCCCGTTTGGGGGAGCACTCCTTGGCTAGCTGAGATGTGGATGGGGCATTCTCAGTCTTTCACACACTCAGCTAGGGTGTGGAGAGCTTCCTTCTCCAGTGCTGGGCTGAAACAGGAGACAAACAGCATTTTTAAACAGCTCTGAGTACCACGGCCTTCCCCTTAACCAGCCAGGAGGCACTGCCTGGAGACCCTGCCAGGGCAGGCAGGACCCAAACGTCCCAGCCTCTTCCCAGAGCAGCAAACACAGCTACCACCCTCGCTCCTCCTCTGCGGGTCCCCATAGCTCTCACACAGCTGCTCCGCATCCTCGCCAAGGGCTGCTCAGCAGGGTGGACAGCTCATTGTGTCTCTCCCTTGCTGAGCGACATGCACTCCGCCCCCTGACCTTCCCAAGCTCGCTGGGGTTTCGGTTCTCCTTGTATGTGGCAAGCTGGCACATCCTGGCTGACAGGCATCTGTCCCGGCTGAGATTATACCCAGCATGGCAGCGGGGTCGATTCCTGGGCTTGGTCAGAGAGAAAGTTAATCTGCTGCTGTCCCTGGCACTGCTGCAGCAGCCACAGCCAGCGATCCTGCCCCTCGTGGTGCCCTTCGCAGAGCTGCCTCCCAGCCCCTTGTTGGATGGGCTCCTCACCTGAGCACTGGCACACTGAGATAGACTGCAAAAGGGGAGCTAGCCCCTCGCCTTGGTCTCTGCTACAGAGAGCAGACTGACCCATACGCGTCTCCTGGCAGCCTTACCAGCCATCCCAGCACCCTCCAGGTCTTGGCTCTTTATAAAAGACACAAGCATTGTTTGAAGCAGCCAGGGCCACTGCTCTGCTCTGGATGCATGGCTACGATAGCCTGCGGTCCTTCGTCATTAACCACCCAGGCCTCTGTATAACTGAGCATGGCATGGATGCCACCCGGCACCAAGGTCTCGGCCTCATCCACAGCCTGAGCATGCAGTTGCTGCAGGGAGACCAGGTCAGGGCAGAGGTACCTGGCCAAGCTCCACACCCACACAATTGCTCCTGGGAGTCAGTTCCGGTCGTGGGTAGCTGGCTGGGAGAACTCCATCCCTGCGCTGCCCAGCTGCCCCTGCAGGGCTGTCAGCGCCCCTGCTACAGCAGGACGGAGCTGGCGAGGGCGGGCATGGCTGGCACACCCCAGAGTCACATGTTTGGTTGGTGCTGAACAGGGTGGATAAAAATCAATGATTAAAAAAAAAAAAGTCTGATTTTTTTAAAATTTAAATCGGATTTTTTTGATAAAATGCTTTTTGAGGAAAAAACCTATCTAAAGTTAGTTTTAATTAGGATACATTATTGAGCAAAGATTTCTCATCATGGAATAGTGATTATAAATTCTAATTCCATAGTATGAGACTATATTCATGTAATGTTTAAGAAAAGTCTTGTAAGTGAGTTCCAATAGTTCATGGATTAGGGATCCAATCTTATGGGGTTCCAGGGGCTTCTGTATCGATTAATTAGTTAATCTTTCTATCTACCCAAGGGGACTCAGTGCTCAGGCTAGAAGATACCGCCAGAGATGCTTAGTTTTGCAGTTTTCAAACTGTGGATTTGTGTCTCCAATTTTACTGGTAATGTAAAGCTTTCTGTTGAAAACCTCCACAAATGCTTGTTAAGAGCAAAAATGTTTTTAAATATATAAATAAATGAATAATATATAGAGGTGAGAACTAAAACACTTCAATCCTATTGTTCCTCTGCAAATTTATGTACACAGAGTCAATCTCTTACCTCCCTCTAAAAGTGCAAAGTTTCAGAAAGTTCAAGGAATAGAAGATTGTTGGGGGCTGAATATATCTGGACAGGGAGAAGTCTGGAGATAAATGTGAGAAGGGAGGGACAGGCAGCAGAAACAAAAGTGAAACTGTTTGAGCAGCATATTCCAGAAGTCTTGAGGTCTTTCTGAGTGCAGCCTTCATTGATTTGAGATCTACCACACCATTCTCTCACTAGAAGGGAAAACCTATAATGGCAGCAGGCCGTAAAAGAGACCCAGTTTGGGAATATTTTAATGAAGTTCCTCTACCTGTGGGTAAGACAGGCATGCGTGCAAAATGCAAATAGTGCAACAAAGAAATGCAAGGCCTGGTTGCCCAAATGAAACAACATCATGAGAAGTGTTCCTTCTCAGGAGGAAGCTGTGTTGAAGATGATAAAAGGAACATGTCTGAACATGTGGAATCTTCAGGTTGGTAACAACCAACAAGAATGCACTTTTATGTAGAAATCCATGATTAAATCGAGTCTTCCTGACGAGTGATTTAAATCAATTTGATTTAAATCAAATCCACCCTGGTGCTGAAGCAGCAGACACAACATGTGCCCAGGCGCTGGGTCCGCGGGCACCTCATTGTCGCAGGGCATGAGCCCTTGCTGTGGCCACTGCGACCCACTACTGGTGTCTGCGATCATCCGGCAAGGGGCAGGCCTGGATGGTAGGAACCAGTGGGCCAAGATGGACAATCCATCAAGGGGCCTCCAAAAGTGAGGCTGTCTTCAGGGCCCTTGGTGAGACATGCAACCGCGTCTCTGCCCTCAGGGGCCCTGCACACTGGGTCTCCGGGGTGGGGTGGGGGGGGCGCAAGCTCCCACATCCGCCCCCTGCGGGAACCAGCTTGGGGATTACTGATTGGGTTCGCCCAGCTTCAGGGCAGGCATCTGGGTGTCCTACCCGGCCAGCCCTTCCCATGGGAAGCCTCTCAAGTCTGACGGGCTGGAAGGCTTTTCCCTCAGTGTGCACAAGGGCTGCCCCCATTTATCCTGCCACTCCCTCTGGACGTGGGTGCCAGAATGCCCTCTGGTACTGCCCAGCCTGTGCTCTCTGCTCGGCTGGGCGTGGGCCCCTCAGCTTCTTCAGGAAGTACAGAGATGCCACCCAAGGGGCTTTCTCCTCCTGGGTTTTGACACTGGAGGTTTGGGTCTTCTCTGCCCTGAAGACTCTCTGGGGCCAGGAGATCTAGCAAGCACATCCCAGGGGACAGCTGAGCAAGGGGAATGGGGTCTGTTGGACTAATCAAAGCCAGCTTGTGTTCTTGTTTTACAATGCAGTTCGATTTGGTTTCTCTTGCACAGAGCCCCTTGGTGGGGGAGGGGAGGTTGGGTTTTACCAGAGCTCCTTCCTCCCTAGCGTAACACCCTGCGATGAGGTTTTACCAGGGCTCGGTTTGGGAGGAGGGACAATGCCGCAGCTGGGGCATCAGGGCAGAGCTGTCCTTCCCGTGGGCAGAAGACAGGCCATGAGCCCAGGCAGGGCATGGCCCGGCCAAGCCAGCCCATGGGGCAGCGTCTGGTTCACCAGAGAGGAGCTGCAGCGGGAACAGGTGGGAGCGAGGCACTCAGGAGCAAGGGGGACACGAGGCAGTTCACCTAGAGGCACCGTGATGATGACGTGATCTGCCAGGAACCTCTCGCCGTCCTCACACTCAACCTGGACCGGGAACGTCCGCCCCTCTTGGCTCTCCTCCCGGTAGGAGCCGCCCCAGCGAACCACCGTCACTGGCTTGTGGAACAGTACGCTCTCCTTGGGCAGCGAGGTCAGCATGCAGTCCGGCAGGCCTCCATAGCCGCTGTGGGAGAGGAAGTGCCCATCACCAGCACATCAGCCCAGGGCTCGCTGGGGGCCACTAGCCTCCTCCCCAAGCTCAGACAGACCCACACACCAGTTCAGCTTCCTCCCCACAGGGAAATGCCCAGAGCAGCCCCAGTGCCCCAGACCAGGCTTAGGCTAGAGGGGCAGCAAAGTGGGCTTTAATTCACCCCCCTCTCTGCTCCCTGGGGGAGCCTGACACCCCCTCACAGCCTTCCTTGCTGCTGGAGCTGCCCTGGACTACTGGGGTGCCCCAGCACGTGGGCGATTGTATGACTGCTGGGCTCCCGCTGTGCAGGCAGACCAGAGAAATACCCGGAGAGGAAAGCAGGGGACTGGGGGAGACAGACACACAGACGGGCACATGCACGCCAGCGGGAGACACAATGCATGAGCATTTCCACAACTTTCTAGGGGTGTGTGGGGCCTCTCCTTTTACGGCCAGTGTGCCCCAAAATGGCACCACCACAAGGGCTCCTGCCCCCAAGGCTGGCACTTTGGGCTCTGCACCCTGCCGCCCAGTGAGCTGGTAGTGTTATTACCGCTTTGCACAGACACAGGGGACAAGCCAAGCATCTGGCAGTGCAGAATAACACCAGCCCACCCTGGACAAGTGAGAGGCCACTCTTGCCTGCCGAGCGGCATTGAGCCCTTGCGTTCCTCAGCTCGGCAAGCTGCACACCACACTCCCCTCTGGGACAGCGACACAAACACCGCGACAAGGTTGCTGCTTCTTGACCAGCCAGGGCTGTGCTCCCAGCTGTCCGCGGACACAGCACTATGGAAACACTCCCCTGCCTGCATCCCCCGTTTTAAGTCACCCTCTGGCTCGGGAAAGAGCTCTCAGCTCCTCCTAAACAAGGGATGCAGCCCCTTCAGGCCCAATGCAACACTGGGCCCAGTGCAACACCTGTAAGAGCCTTTCCCACTGCCTTCCACAGGAGAAAGCCCAGCCCATCTTCACCTTGCCAGCTCCAGGCTCGCGGGGGGAACTGGGACTGCAGGCTCCCTGCGCTGCAGGTGGAGGGCTAAGAGCCAGTCCTTTGCTCTGCAGAGACATTTTTAAAAGCAGAGGCTGGGCTGTTTGCAGAGCCTGGAAGGGGGGAGC
The DNA here is from genome assembly GCF_013100865.1 of Trachemys scripta elegans. Lineage (NCBI taxonomy): Eukaryota > Metazoa > Chordata > Testudines > Emydidae > Trachemys > Trachemys scripta. The sequence continues at coordinate 60,927,393 of NC_048304.1, read as the reverse complement.
TGGGCTCTTCCACTCTGCAGGACTCTACTTAGGATGGGCAGACGCTGCGCCAGGTTGCTCTCAAAGCCTGCAAGCACTGAGAAAGCGCAGCCAGCCCCCGCTTGCCCCACTCACCCAGGGAAGGTGCAGTCCAGGCCGGGGAGCATGGCGTACTCCCCAAAGGGCCCCAGCGCCACGTGATCCATGCTGTGGGTCCCACTCACACAGCACTCCAGCTTGAAGTACGTGTTGAGGACAGCCAGCTTCAGCCATTTGGTTTCGTCATCATCCGTCCACTCCTTCACCTGCTGGGCAATCTCCTTCCGCAGATACTCGCCCACACTGGGCACAGAGACCTGTGGCACGTGCAGGAACTCACGCGTCTGGTCCAGCAGGGTGGAGAACAGATTCCTCACCCCCTCCACCAGCTCTGGGCTCAGGACTCGCCCTGCGCTGGAGTAGAAGACCGCGGGCAGGAGGGGGTGGCCCCCCACCTCGATCTGCTGGTTCTCCTCGGACATGGCTTCCTCATCCAGCAGCCCGTAGTCGGACGCCAGCTGAAAGACAGGGTTCTCCTTGGAGGGTCCATGGATCCAGTGTGCGCCCATCTCCACCACTTCACTCCCTAGGAGGCAGGGGAAACATTACACAGCATTGGCACAGACTTTCACAGCCTGCTGCCCCCCAGCCTGGCACAGCTCCCTACCCTCCTGCCCCAGAGACGCCACCTCAGAGCCTGGCACAAACCCACCCAGCCTGTTGCCCCCCCCAACTTGGTGCGCATGCACACAGCCTGCTGCCCCCAGCATGGCACAGCTCTCCAACCCCCAGACCCATAGCCTGACACAGACCCACACGGCCTGGCACAGCTCCCCAGCCTCAGGGATGCCACCTCCAATCCTGGCACAGATCCACCCTGCCTGGCACAGCTCCCCAATCCCACAATAGGTCTCATCCTGGTCTCTAACAGGTAGAGACCAGCGTGGGCCCTCACGCGGGAGGGTTAAGAAGCGTCCAGAGTGGTTGTTCTCACTAGTCATGATCACCCGCTCAATGCCAGGTGCTGGGACGCAGGGCAAGAGGCAGCTGTACGCCACAGGGACCCTGCCCCAGAGCCCGGCGCACCCCCCAGCCTGCTGTCCCCCAGTCTGGCACAGCTCCCCAGGGACGCCGCACCCCGGCACAGCCGCCGGACACTGCCCCAGCTCGGCTGGGTCGGGGCCTAGCTCCCCGCGGGGCCCGGCCGGTACCGAATCGCTGGGAGCAGACGCGGCCCCCGGCCCGGCCCGTGGACTCCAGCAGGCGCAGGTGGGGAAAGGCTCGGGAGCTAGAGAGCCGCTGCGCAGCGCCGAGCCCGGCGAGCCCCGCGCCCACCACCAGCACCCGGGGTCGGACCCCGTCGGCGGCCTCCATCCCGCGGCGCGCTGAGCTCAGCAGCGCCCGCCCCGCCACCTCCTGGAGACACCTCCTCCAGCCCAACCGGATCCACCCCCTTCAGCCCGCCCGATCCGCCTCTTCACCGCCCCCTGCCTCGTCCAGCCAGCCCCGATCCGCCTCTTCACCGCCTCCTTCCTCTTCCCTCCTCCAGCCCGCCCCGATCCGCCTCTTCGCCGCCCCCTCCAGCCCGCCCCGATTCGCCCGGGCGGGGACGGCCAGAGGGGCAGAGGCATTACTCTCACCCAGCACTGGTTAGAGAGAACACAGCTGGGGCACGCATGGTGTGTGATTCCACACACAGCAGCAACCACAGTCCTTTACTGGGACCAGACTTTAGCTCAGACCAAGAGAACGAGCAAGAAAGAACCAATGTCAAGTCCGTCTAAGGGAGAGCACAGAGTGTGTGTCTGCCCAGAATGGGTCCCGGCTCTGCAATGCACAAGCAACAAAGGCACAACAGCCATGCGGCTAGATACACCCTTGCCTTGCCGGTCACACAACACTGTACGTCAGCAGGAACAGCTCCTCCCCTGGACAATCTCACCCCTAAAGAACAGGAGTGAATTGTCCTCCTGGCTGGCACAGACTAGTTGCCAGCATGCAGCCAGCCCGCCCATCAGGGATTAGACAGGCTGGGTGTGAGGCACAAATACATCCAGATGACACACAGCCGGTGAATCTGTGTGGTCCCACACATTGTCAGTGCACTCGCCTTTAACAGGCAGCTCCCGCCTGCCCAGCAATCAAAGCTGGATGTAGTCTGGGCCTCCCCACGAGGTCTGCTTGCAGCCTGTGCCTCCTCTTGGCCTGTCCTCAATGGGATGACAGACTGCCCCCCTTCCCGAGAACAGCAAGGCTGCAAATGAAGAAGGCAAAAAGCAATCCTGAAAGGCTGGGCTGCAGCAGGGGGGCAGCAGCCCAGCCCACGAGCACCCCCTCACCTGCTGATGCCCCACCACCTCGGCTTGTCTTTTGTAAGCTGAGGCAGGGCGATTCCCCTAACCCGCCTCTCCTCATTCATGCTCCTCCCCTGTTCTCCCCCAGCAACTTCATTCAGGCCAAGGCCCGAGGGAGCCCAGGTAATCCCCAGCCACCCAGGCTGAAGTGCCACAGCTGCATGGAGACTACTGCTGGCTGGCCACCAATCAGCGGTTCGGCAGGGAGCAGAGATCCCAAACCCTCCCTGTTGAGCGGCTGATTGGAGAGCACCGAGCAGCAGCATACACACCACCAGACAGATCCCCCACCAACAGCCAGCGTGCTAAGTGCTAGGGCAAAAATCCCGGCTGGGCCCTATCAGACTAGGCTTGGCTAAGGGCTCAGGCCACAGTGGGTTTTGCACAGGCAATGCTGGGTGGGAGCTCGCCAGGACAGCTGTTCCAGATTCCTCTGCTCAGGGTCAGCATCCTCAGCTCCGGGCCAGCAACGATCCCACAGGCTTTAACCATTGCTCTAGGTGTTGGGATACAGGGCAGCCGAGCCATCATTCATAGAATCATAGAATATTAGGGTTGGAAGAGACCTCAGGAAGTCATCTAGTCCAATCCCCTGCTCAAAGCAGGACCAACACCAACTAAATCATCCCTGCCGGGGCTTTGTCAAGCCGGGCCTTAAAAACCTCTAAGGAAGGAGATTCCACCACCTCCCTAGGTAACCCATTCCAGTGCTTCACCACCCTCCTAGTGAAATAGTGTTTCCTAATATCCAACCTAAACCTCCCACACTGCAACTTGAGACCATTGCTTCTTGTTCTGTCATCTGCCACCACTGAGAACAGCTGAGCTCTATCCTCCTTGGAACCCCCCTTCTGGTAGTTGAAGGCTGCTATCAAATTCCCCCTCACTCTTCTCTTCTGCAGACTAAATAACCCCAGTTCTCTCAGCCTCTCCTCGTAAGTCATGTGCCACAGCCCCCTAATCATTTTCGTTGCCCTCCGCTGGACTCTCTCCAATTTCTCCTCATCCCTTCTGTAGTGGGGGGACCAAAGCTGGACGCAATACTCCAGGTGTGACCTCACCAATGCAGAATAGAGGGGAATAATCACTTCCCTCGATCTGCTGGCAATGCTCCTACTAATACAGCCCAATATGCCGTTGGCCTTCTTGGCAACAAGGGCACACTGCTGACTCATATCCAGCTTCTCGTCCACTGTAATCCCCGGATCCTTTTCTGCAGAACTGCTGCTTAGCCAGTTGGTCCCCAGCCTGTAGCGGTGCATGGGATTCTTCCTTCCTAAGTGCAGGACTCTGCACTTGTTCTTGTTGAACTTCATCAGATTTCTTCTGGCCCAATCCTCCAATTTGTCTAGGTCACTCTGGACCCTATCCCTACCCTCCAGCTTATCTACATCTCCCCGCAGCTTAGTGTCATCTGCGAACTTGCTGAGGGTGCAATTAATCCCATCATCCAGATCATTAATAAAGATGAACAAAACTGGCCCCAGGACCGACCCCTGGGGCACTCCGCTTGATACCGGCTGCCAACAAGACATCAAGCCATTGATCACTACCCATTGAGCCTGACAAGCTAGCCAGCTTTCTATTCACTTTATAGTCCATTCATCCAATCCATACTTCTTTAACTTGCTGGCAAGAATACTGTGGGAGACCGTATCAAAAGCTTTGCTAAAGTCAAGATATATCACATCCACTGCTTTCCCCATATCCACAGAGCCAGTTATCTCATCATAGAAGGCAATCAAGTTTGTCAGGCATGACTTGCCCTTGGTGAATCCATGTTGACTGTTCCTCATCACCTTCCTCGCCCCCAAGTGCTTCACCACCAGGGGGTGCCACAAACAGGGACTCAACAGGCCAGGGATTGAAAAGGGGGGTGGGAGAATCCTCCACAGGAACAATATGAAAAATGATGGGTTTTGTTGTTGTTTTTTCCTGGAATTTTTGATGAAATGAACCAAGGCCCAAATCTTTAATCCTTTACCAGGTTTTGAGTCATTCTTCTCCTCTCTGGCAAATCCCCCCCCCCCCCCCCAAAAAAAAACAGGGAAAAAAGACCCCAAAAAACTGAAAAAACAAACGTGCATTTTCTGTTTCAGTCAAAAATGTTCATTGCAATTGTTGAAAAATAATAACATTTTGAAGGAAACTCCCCCTCCCCCCCAAAATCTTTTGTTTCTTTAAAAACATAGGTGCAGGAACTATGGGTGCGGGGGTGCTGCAGCACCCCTAGGTTTTATGTGGGGCTCTGGTCCTGGCCCCACATGCGGGCTCCCAGCCCCATGCCTGGGGCTCTGCTTCTGGTCCCCAGTGCAGGGTCCCGGCTGCCAGTCCCAAGCCCAGGGCTCCGTTCCCACCCCACGTGCGGGGTCCTGGCAGCCACCCAGGGCTGCACTCCTGGCCCTGCGCCCGGGTTCCCGGCTGCCGGCCCCATGTCTAGGATCCTGGCTGAGGGCCCCGCGCCCACCCCCAGCCTCAGTCCCCTTACCCCTGTCCAGGTCCCCCCAACCCGTAGACAATGCCCTGTTCCAGGGGCAGGGGTGGGGTGCGGACAGAGGTGAGAGGGCTGGTTTTCAGCTCCCCCACTAGTAAAAGTGTTCCAGTGCCACTGTTTGAAAACTCATTTTGGAGGGCAATGTAACTCTGCCCTCCCCCCAGCAGTTCCTGGCCTCTGGGACCCTCTGGCCAGGGGCCCCTGAGGGAGCAATGGGGCAAGATGCCTGGATGGAATCCTGTGGCCCGCGTCACACGCAGGCCGAGGCAGGGCTCTGAGCTGAACGCAGCGTGAACCCTGAATGCAGAAAAACCCCATAAGCCTGAGGCGGAGTCAGGCCTGGACAGGAAGCAGGATCCTGGCTCAACCTGTACTCTGCCCCCCTCGCTCTAACTCAGCTCAAGAGCTTGTGGGGTTTGCAGTCACGGTGATGAAGCTCCTGGTCTAAGGGTGATTCCTCTCCTCTCTGTTGGATCGGGCTCCAGCCAGCCAGTAACTACATTGCAAACCCAGCATTTCCTGCTGATTGGGCTGAGAACTGGAACTAGTCTTGCTCTCCCATGGAGTGTTTCTGAGGAAACGGCTGAGCTACCTATCACCGCACAGAGCCACTCACTGCTGGGATTTCCCAGCTATGAATGAAACCGCAGAGCTGCCTTTCCCAGAAAGAGCACTGCACACTCAGATGGACTGGGTCAGCGAGATGGAGTACATGACCACTAGCTGTGGGTGAGTGAGTGTGCATGTGCAAGTGTGAGTGTGCTGGTGTGAATGTGCACATGAGTGTGTGTGTGCAGATGTCAAGTATCAGGGGGTAGCCATGTTAGTCTGTATCTACAAAAACAACAAGGAGTCTGGTGGCACCTTAAAGACTAACATTTATTTGGGCATAAGCTTTCATGGGTAAAAACCTCACTTCTTCAGATGCGTGCAGGTGTGAGTGTGCTGGTGTGCACATGCGGCTGTGAGTGTGCACGTGTGTCTAGATATGTGTGCCTGGGTGCATCAGTGTGATGGGTGCATTTGCGTGTGTGTGGGGAGGGGGGGGTTCCCCTGAGCAGCTACAGGGAGCTGGGGTTCAGGAATTTTACCCTCATTGCCAATACAGGAGCCCACTAACCAGCCGATGCTGGTGTCAGATGCATCCACGATTCCCCTGTCACTGGGGAGGCCCCACTTGCTGGCAGAGGGTAAGTCTCTACTCATGCATAATTATTAGCTCTTGTTTGCCCAGGGCCGGGAGACGCTGACTGCTCCAATGACACGAGGGTGGCAGGGCACTGGGCCAGGCCAGGGAGCTGTGCTCCGGGTGACAGCGTGTCAGCTGGTTCCTAGGGCAGGTGATGTGGTCGGAAGGGGAGGGTCTGCATGCTCCTGGGCAAGGGCCTAGGTGAACCACCCTAGCAATGCCAGGGCCCTTTGGGAAGAACAGACACTTGCCCTCTCCCTCTGAAGGATGGGCCCTTCTTCGAAGAGCAGCTCATTCCTGGGCCCTGGCTGCTTTGCATTGCTGGGCTGCCCTGACAAGGCAGCTCTGGACTGCCCTGTCACACGGGTGCCACGGAGCACAGGGTTCAGCCAGGGAGGCTGTGATGGATGGGGCGGCAGGTGGCAGAGCAGGACAAGGTCACAGAGCTCTGCCAGATCCTCTGCCTGCAGACAGCATAACTGCGTGCAGCCTTTAGGGTGAGGATGCTCTAAGTTATGCTGGGCTAGTTTCCCCCTGCAGCGGGCCCAGGATTGGGAAGCAGAAGGGAGGCACAGAGCCAGCTGTAGGGTGATCCCGTGGGTCTAAGAGGAGGGGCTGGTGTCATGCAGGTGGAGAAGGCTGGCTCCCCTCAGACACGCATGGCCTCTGTGCTGACAGCGGGGCTCCCCCCTAGCCTAGCCTGGCCCGGCCCATCACATGAGGCTGCTGGTGCAGGGAGCACATGCTGGCTGGAGACATGTGAGGGTCCGACCTGAGGGCAGGGCCAGCTCTAGGCACCAGCAAACCAAGCACGTGCTTGGGGCAGCACAATTTCAGGGGCAGGGCCACTTTTTTTTTTTTTTTCGCTTCGGCAGTTGCGCTCCCAGAAGTTTTTTTTTTTTTTTTGCTTGGGGTGGCCTTGAGCTAGAGCTGGCCCCGCCTGGGGGGGCCTTAACTGCCCCCCATCCCTGCTATCCCCCACAGGGCTGGGCCTCAGGCTGAGTCCACAGCTGCACAGGCGAGCAATCCCCAGGGACAGCAGCAGCGCTGATCAGGTGCAGTCAGACGCACTGGGCACCAGGCCATGGCTCTCCCCCGCCGTACTCCTGCCGCAGCCAGCAGAGGGCCAGGCCTCTGGACCACTCCCAGCGCAGAAACAGGCCTTGACCATCACCGCTAGGTTCTCACGAGGAGCTGAGATAGGCAGCCAGATTACACATGACATCTTCACCTGCCATCAAGTCCCAGGAGGGGTTTAGTGGCATCATGGGAGAGATCTTTGCTCTGGAGGGAACAAAAAGCAAAAGTCACGTATTGTTCCATTGCGTCAGTCCTGAAAAGGCAGAGCTGCAGGCAGGATCCAACTGCCAAGGGAGGACAGGTCCCCCGACAAGAAAGCTGCAGCCTTTCCCTTTTAGTTACAGAAAAAAGCTGATCTCTGTTTAAACACACTGACAGGTCTGTCTGTGCCTGCGCAGGGACACAAGTGCCAGCTCAGTCATACACACATGCTGATCCAGATAGACACACACATGTACACTACAAAGGATATGTGTGTACACCACACTGAGGGAGCACACACTCACACATACACAAAGTGCACATGCAGTCACACACAGGGAGTACACATGTGTATGTGTACACACACAGACAGAAGGAATACCCATAAGTGTACACACTGTGGCAAGGCACCTTCTCAGTCTCACCAGCCTCAGCTGTTTTTAGCCTTGGCGAGATGGGCTTGGGGTAAAACAGTCCCTCTTGGCCACACAGGGACAGTCTACTCCTTCTCTCAGCCAATCTTTTAGGCTTGTTTTTCTCACTTATGGGAGGGAATTCAGCCTCCCCCTGGTATCTTGCTACTCCTCACCTACTGGCAGCTTGGTTCCCTCCCCACGCAGGGGAGGGTTTAAAAAGGTCTCAGACAGCTCTTAGTTAGGGTTACCATATTTCAACAATCAAAAAAGAGGACGGGAGGAGCCCCGCTCAAGTCCCGCCCCTGTCCTGCCCTAGCCCCGCCCCTTCCCCTCCCTCCCACTTCCCGCCCCCTCAGAATCCCCAACCCCCCCCCCTACTCCTTGTCCCCTGACTGCCCCCTCCTGGGACCCCTGCTCCTAACTGCCCTCCAGAACCCCACCCCCTACCTAAGCCCCCCTGTGCCTTGTCCCCTAACTGCCCCCTCCTGAGACCCCCCCCACCTGTACTCTGACTGCCCAAAACCTTACAGCCCCAACCCCCAGACAGCCCCCCCCCGAACTCCTGACCCATCCAACCCTCCCCCTGCTCCCTGTCTCTTGACTGCCCCCTCCAGAGCCTCCCTGCTGCTTCTCTGACCCCCTGGCCCCCTTACCGTGCTGCTCAGAACAGAGTGCTGCAGAGCAGCGCGCTCGGCAGCAGGGGGAGCTCCAGACTGCCGGAGGCCCGAGGCGAACAGCCGGCCGGCGATCTGCGAATGCAGGGAGGGGGGGAGGGCGGGAAAGAGAGGAGGGGAGTGGTCTCAAGTTGCAGGGGAGAGGAGGGGGAAGTGGAGGAAGGGCTCTGGCTGCCGGAGCCCCGTGCGAGTGGCACGATCCGGCCGGCTGCCCTGTCAGCCGCGCACGCTCTGCATGGGGGGGAAATCTGGACATTTACAAATTCCCCCCGGACGCTATTTTTAACTCAAAAAAGCCAGACATGTCTGGGGGAATCCGGATGAATGGTAACCCTATCTTAGTTGAAATCAGCTGATCCTAATTGACCTCAGGTAACTCTCTCAGCTGATCCTAACTGATCTCTGGTAACCCCTTCTGAGCTGTACCTGATTGACCTGTAGTCAGTTGATAGGGAGGAGGGTTTTTTACCCTTCTGGGACTGTTTTCTACCGCGCCCTTGCAGATGTCTGACCTGAGTTTATCACAACACACACACACACCACACGCACACAGAGTACACACACAGAGGGAGTACCCATGTGTATACACACACGCACACAGAGGAGCATGCACACGCACACACACCCAGGAGTACTGTATGCGCGCGCAAACACACACACACACACACACAGAGGAGTACTGTATGCGCACACACGAGTACTGCATGTGTGCTCACGAGTACTGCATGTGTGCGCATGTGCACACACATGCACACCGAGGCGTACCACGTGCAAGCACACACACACACACACACACACACACAGAGGGAGTACACATGAACACATACAGACAGACACAGAGGGAGTACACGTGTACACACACACACACACGCAGAGGAGTACCACACACACACACACACACACACAGAAGTACCACACACATGCACGTGCCCCCCCCCCCGAGTAGCGCATGAACGCACAAACACACACAAAGGAATACCGCACGCACACACACACACAGAGGAGTACCACACATGTGTGTGCGCACACACAAACACACACACACATACAGAGGAGTACTGCACATGTACATGCGGGAACTAGGGGTTCAGCACCCCCAAGTTTTATGGGGGCTCTGCTCCTGGCCCCGCATGCGGACTCCCAGCCCCACACCTGGGGCTCTGCTTCTGGCCCCCAGAACGGGGTCCAGGCTGCTGGTTCCAAGCACAGGGCTCCGCTCCCAGCCCCGCATGCGGGGTCCTGGCTGTTGCCCCATACCCAGGGCTGCACTCCCAGCCTGTGCCTGGGATCCCGGCTGCCAGCTCCGCAGCCAGGATCCCTGGCTTAAAGCCAGCCCTCTTACCTCTGTCCACCCTGGCCCCCTTATCCCTGTCCAGGTCCCCCTCACCCGTAGACACTGCCCTGTTCTGGGGGCGGGGGTGGGGTGCAGACAGAGGTGAGAGGGCTGGCTTTCAGCTCCCCCACTAGTAAAAGTGTTCCAGTGCCACTGTTTGAAAACTCATTTTGGAGGGAAATGTAACTCTGCCCTCCCCCCGGCAGTTCCTGGCCTCTGGGACCCTGAGGGAGCAATGGGGCAAGATGCCTGGATGGAATCCTGTGGCCCGCGTCACACGCAGGCCGAGGCAGGGCTCTGAGCTGAATGCAGTAAACCCCCACCAGCCTGAGGCGGGGTCAGGCCTGGACAGGAAGCAGGATCTTGGCCCAACCTGTAATAATAATAATTATTATTAATGGAGATATCCTATCTCCTAGAACTGGAAGGGACCTTGAAAGGTCATTGAGTCCAGCCCCCTGCCTTCACTAGGCAGGACCAAGTACTGATTTTGCCCCAGAGCCCCAAGTGGCCCCCTCAAGGATTAAACTCACAACCCTGGGTTTAGCAGGCCAACGCTCAAACCACTCAGCTATCCCTCCCTCCTGTACTTTACCCCCATCACTCTAACCACAGCTCAAGAGCTTCTGGGATTTCCAGTCACGGTGATGAAGCTCCTGGTCTAAGGGTGATTCCTCGCCTCTCTGTTGGATCGGGCTCCAGCCAGCCAGTAACTACATTGCAAACCCAGCATTTCCTACTGGCTGGGCTGAGAACTGGAACTAGCCTTGCTCTCCCATGGAGCTGTTTCTGAGGAAATGGCTGAGCTACATGTCACCGCACAGAGCCACTGGCTGCTGGGATTTCCCAGCTAGGAATGAAACCGCAGAACTGCCTTTCCCAGAAAGAGCACTGCACACTCAGATGGGCTGGGTCAGCGAGATGGAGTACATGACCTCTAGCTGTGGGTGGGCATGCATGTGTGAGTGTGGGGAGACACGGCCGTCCACCGGATAGATGGCTAGCACAAACAGGACAACACAAGAGTGCTTTCACTTAAAGCTAAATTTTACTTAGTCTCAAGCACTTATACACGTTTGCAACAGGTTAATAAAACACCCCCAACCCTTGATAATTACCGAAGCTGAGTATGGCCTTTGAGTGGCACAGTGACAGACTTCTGCTGGCCAAACTTCCGTCTGCCGGTGGGGACCCCAAGATGTGTCCACAGGGAGCGTCCCTGAAGAGCCCCTTCTGAGAAGTCCCCCCACCTCAAACTTTCCCCCCTTATTCATACATTAGTAATACAGTGACATATCCCTTAAAGAAAACTTGCTAAGCAAGCAGTTTTTAAAGGTCAAGCAAGAGGTTTCCTTCTGATTATCAATTTAACCAGATACGTTTTTTTTTTTTTTTAGCATGTTCATGACTTGGGGCCATAGGCGCCAACTCCGTGGGTGCACCGGGGCTGAAGCACCCATGGGGAAAAATTAGTGGGTGCTCTGCACCCACTGGCAGCCAAACTCCCCCCGCACTCCCTCCCTGAGCACTCCCTCCTCTCCGCTCCTCCGCCTCCCTCCCAGCACTTCCTGCAGTTTGGTGGCATGCTGGGAGGGAGGGGGAGAAACGGGAATGTGGCACTCTCAAGGGAGGAGGTGGGGCTGGGGCAGGGATTTGGGGCAGGAAAGGGGTGGAGTTGGGGCGGGGCAGGGGTGGGAGGGTGTAACGATCCAGTTCTGGTGGGACCCAACTGAGAGTGCCAATTCAGGACAAATTGCTTAAACAGGGCAGTTACAACCCAAGGCTGGGGTTTTTCCACCTCTAAGGCAAACCCAACCAGCCAGACTAAGAGGACTTTGGTCTCACCCCACTGGCTAACCACAAGTCACACAAGCAATTCCCTTAGACACTCCAGTTTTCCAATATCACTACCAGTGCCACTCGTTATGGGAACAAATGGTTATGAAAACCAATACCCCAATAAAAGAAAAAGGGTTCTCCTGATCCCAAAGGACCAAGCCCCAGACCCAGGTCAATATACAAATTAGATCTTACCCACAAATCACGCTGTTGCCAATCCTTTAGAATCTAAAATCTAAAGGTTTATTCATAAAAGGAAAAAGATAGAGATGAGAGCTAGAATTGGTTAAATGGAATCAATTACATACAGTAATGGCAAAGTTCTTGGTTCAGGCTTGTAGCAGTGATAGAAACTGCAGGTTCAAAACCAAGTCTCCCGAGTACATCCCCAGCTGGGATGGGTCATTCAGTCCTTTGTTCAGAGCTTCTGTTTGTAGCAAAGTCCCTCCAGAGGCAAGAAGCAGGACTGAAGACCAGATGGAGGAGCTGCAGCAGCCTTTTATAGTCTTTTCCAGGTGTAAGAACATCTCTTTGTCCTTACTGTGGAAAATTACAGCAAAATGGACTCTGGAGTCACATGGGCCAGTTCCTGCATACTTTGCTGAGTTGCAAGGCGTATTTTCCTTCTCTCAATGGGTCAATTGTATAGCTGATGGTCCTTAATGGGCCATCAAGCAGGCTAGGCAGAGCTAACACCAACTTGTCAGGGAAGTTTCCCAGAAGCATAGCATAAGTTTGAAATACAGACAGTATAGAGCCAATATTCAAAACTTCAACTACAAAACTGATACACACATATAGACAGCATAATCATAACCAGCCAACCATAACCTTGTCTTAGACACCTCATTTGACCCCATTTATACAAGATTTGGTGCCACTACAGGACTTTGGTTGCAACCATATTCTATATGGTCCCAGTTCAAATCAATAACGTGACACCCCCCAATGCAAAATTGATGCAGGAATGGATGTCACAAACATCACTGACTGCATCCCAAGAGCTCCCCATTCTTGGGTCTGTCTCACTACAGCTAGTATTGGGTTAGAAGCCGCACCAGTGTATAACAGAAATGGTTCATCAAAGTTATGTTCAATAACATGATTGAATTTCTTTACAAACTCAAAGTAAAACTTAGTTAGAACAATAGTGGATTGGATCTGCTTTTGCAGCATGGTTTCTGTATGTCTTACGTGATCTTGCCAAGAGCTAAAGAAACCAGCTCCTTTATCCATACAAGCTCTGGCAAATGTTTGGAACCCAATTAACATTAAATCAATGTAGATATTAATGTTCTTCATAGTATAGGAATTTTGGCATTTAGCCATGAAAGCACTATGGTAGTGTGCCTCAGTTTCCCTTTTCAAACAGTACATTAGGTCTGGAATGTCTTTTTCCTTGTGAAAAGTTCCAGTACTGTTTACAGGCATTAACTGTGAAACATCAGTATAACAAGGCCTTTTAACATAAAGTGTGTTCTCATGTATTCCTTTTAACATGTTCAAGAGATTTTCCAAAAGATTAGGTACATTGTACATTTTTACAGTTTTTGGTAATAGCAACACATTAGTTACAAAAATTACCATTAGCAATACCAACAAATTTATTGCAATTGTCCATCTACAATCATGTTTGTCATGCCACACCTTTGGCTCAATACCATTGGGGTTTGGGCCTTTTAGGGTTACCCTGTGACTTCCCTTAGCAACCTCTGCTTTCAAGGGATTAGATGTTAAATTCACTGAGAGACCACAAGTCATATCCAAAGTGTCTAGAGATGAGAGTACACCTACCATCCCCTGCATTCTCCAGAGATTAACTACACAGCTGTTCTGCTCTGCAGACTCAGCTACCCAGTTTTCCCTTTGAACCTGAGACACAGTCTGTTCACTTACAGAATCAGCATGGAGACATTTCTCTCTCAACAACCTTGTCTCCCCAACAAGCTGGCCAAACACAGCCACTTGGTTATAGGACTGTTCAACTTTCTTAATAGCTTTCACTCCATCTGAGACCTTTTCAAAGCTACCCACACTGGATCTTTCAAAAGGAAAGTCAGTGGATCCATTCAGAACAGAAAATTTCTGACTGTTAGGAACTGAAACTTCCTTGATTATATCACTTTCACACCCTTCAGTTGCAGTAAACTGCTTGCACCGATTACCATGAGGGTTCCTTTTCCCAGGAGCTTTTCTAAGCAACAGTTCCCCCTTCACAGAAATTCTGCCCTTACTCTCTTCACCTAGGGCTTGCTCTAAAGGAACACTTTCCTGAGCAGCAACAAACTTTTTCTGGGTCTTACTTACATTTAGGATCACCTTTGGCCCATCAGGCGGATTTCTACACAATCCCTTTTCAGGCAAACCCATAGACTCACTAGATGAAAGGTTAGAAGCATTCTCCTTTCCTTTGCCACACACAAGTTTAGGAATTTTTTCCTTCTTGCTACAAGTTTCCACACCATCAGTAGGTAACACAATTAAATCATCCTTCGGCCCTCCTTGTGCCCTGGCTAGGATATCACCCTGATCAGACAGAGTTGCTACACCCTTTTCCAACCACACATAAGCAACAGGTAAAATACAAGCACCAGAATTGTCTGGTCTCTGGGATTCTGCTAAGACACTAACTGGATGCAACCTAGTTACAGTGCCATTCTCCCCAGCACACACAAACTTAGGACCATTCCCTTCCTGGGCTTTAGTTGAATCCAGAACCAACTCTGAGACAACTACACTATTTTCAACTAACACAGACTGAAAGGCACCTTCTGTCTGCTGCACAGATAAAGAAGAGCTGGAGACACCTTCTTCCTTACCAGAAATACATCTTTCTTGCACAGACAAACAGCTATTACCCACCAAAAATCTACCCTTTCCTTCCTCAGTTAGGGCTTCAACCTGACCATCCACTTTAATCTGCTCCAGAGAAACATTTTCCTGACTAATGAGATCTTTCTGTGCTTGATCTAATTCCAGATTCACTTCTGAGACGTTAGACAGACATTCAGAAACTCCATTCACAGACACACTGCTTTCTTGCACAGACAAACAGCTATTACCCCCCCCCCCCGAGGTTAGAATCCCCCTCTCCATGGTCATAGCAAAACTGGTTAAACACAGAAAACTGCCCAGAGTAATACCACATATCAACATAGTTATAAACTGGATTTTCAAGAGGATACAGTTTCTGCTGTTCTTCCATTGCTTTTTTGACTTGGAGCTGGAGTTTAGCTGTCTCCTGTTGCATCTGTCGAGCTTTCTCCTCAGCAGCCAGAAGCTCCAGACGCCCCTTACGTGCTTTTTCTTCTCTCTTAGCAGCTTCTTTCTTTAGCTGGGCCAAGGCTTGCTTCTCTTTCATTCAAATTTCTGCCAGTTTTTGCTCATGTTCAAATTGCAGGCTCTCCATCAGGGCTTGCAGTTTTATTGCTTCTGCTGTTGTTTTTTGGCTCATGGTCACTGATCTTTAACCAATAAACTCTCAATCCCAAAATTCAAATTTGGATAGTGTGGGGTTCTGACCCAAAGCTTAATTGATTTGGTTCTGTGGATCCTAGCACGACTACGCCACTGTAACTATGCGGTTCTGGCAGGACCCAACTGAGAGTGCCAATTCAGGACAAATTGCTTAAACAGGGCAGTTACAGCCCAAGGCTGGGGGTTTTCCACCTCTAAGGCAAACCCAACCAGCCAGACTAAGAGGACTTTGGTCTCACCCCACTGGCTAACCACAAGTCACACAAGCAATTCCCTTAGACTCTCCAGTTTTCCAGTATCACTACCAGTGCCACTTGTTATGGGGACAAATGGTTATGAAAACCAATACCCCAATAAAAGAAAAAGGGTTCTCCTGATCCCAAAGGATCAAGCCCCAGACCCAGGTCAATATACAAATTAGATCTTACCCACAAATCACGCTTTAGAATCTAAAATCTAAAGGTTTATTCATAAAAGGAAAAAGATACAGATGAGAGCTAGAATTGGTTAAATGGAATCAATTACATACATTACTGGCAAAGTTCTTAGTTCAGGCTTGTAGCAGTGATAGAAACTGCAGGTTCAAAATCAAGTCTCTGGAATACATCCCCAGCTGGGATGGGTCATCAGTCCTTTGTTCAGAGCTTCTGTTTGTAGCAAAGTCCCTCCAGAGGTAAGAAGCAGGATTGAAGACCAGATGGAGGAACTGCAGCAGCCTTTTATAGTCTTTTCCAGGTGTAAGAACATCTCTTTGTTCTTACTGTGGAAAATTACAGCAAAATGGACTCTGGAGTCACATGGGCCAGTTCCTGCATACTTTGCTGAGTTCCAAGGTGTATTTTCCTTCTTTCAATGGGTCAATTGTATAGCTGATGGTCCTTAATGGGCCATCAAGCAGGCTAGGCAGAGCTAACACCAACTTGTCTGGGAAGTTTTTCAGAAGCATAGCATAAGTTTGAAATACAGACAGTATAGAGCCAATATTCAAAACTTCAACTACAAAATTGATACACACATATAGACAGCATAATCATAACCAGCCAACCATAACCTTGTCTTAGACACCTCATTTGACCCCATTTATACAAGATTTGGTGCCACTACAGGACTTTGGTTGCAACCATGCTCTATATCAGGGGTCAGCAACATTCGGCAAGCGGCTCGCCAGGGTAAGCACCCTAGCGGGCCGGGCCAGTTTATTTACCTGCTGATGTGGCAGGTTTGGCCGATCGTGGCCCACACTGGCCGCGGTTCGCCATCCTGGGCCAATGGGGGCGGCGGGAAGCCGCGGCCAGAACATCCCTCGGCCCGTGCTGCTTCCCGCCACCCCCATTGGCCCGGGATGGCAAACCGCGGCCAGTGGGAGCTGCGATCAGCTGAACCTGCCGCGTCAGCAGATAAATAAACTGGCCCGGCCCGCTGGGGTGCTTACCCTTGCGAGCCGCATGCCGAACGTTGCCGACCCCTGCTCTATATGGTCCCAGTTCAAATCAATAATGTGACAGAGGGAGCGGGGCCTCATGGAAGGGGTGGAGTGGGGATGGGGCCAGGGGTAGAGGGGGGTCGAGCACCCGCAGCAGGAGCAGAAGTCAGCACCTGTGCTTGGGGTCCTGACAAACCTTCCCAGGGGCACATATAGACAGACTTCCTGTTTTTCTAAAATACATATATCAGCAATTTCAACATTCTTAGCAGGAAGGATGTGGGGTCAAGCTGCCCTGTCTGTGGTACCCAAACCCTTTCCTCCCCTCCTGCCTTGGTTATGCTGAGGCTGCTGCATGACCAATTTATGGCCTGCTGACTTGGCTTCTTTTAGCAACAAACAATAGTGGTTCAGTACGCCCTGCTGACTTGGCTACTGTTAGCAATAAGTAATAGTGGTTTCAGGCACTTTACTGGATTGCCAAAGTCTCCCCGTACACATGCAGGTGTGACTGTGCTAGTGTGTGTATGCAGCTGTATGTGCATGCTGGAGTGAGTGTGCACATGCAGTGTGAGTATGCACATGCGAGTGTGTGTATGCAGGCATGAGTGCGCTGATGTGTGCATATAGCTGTGAGTGTGTGCATGCAGGAGTGAGTGTGCTGTGTGTGCATGCAGGTGTGAGTGGGTATGCGTGGGTGTGAACGTGTGCACGCAGGTGTGTGTGCAGGCAGGTGTGAATGTATGTGGGTGTGTGCAGGTGGGAGTGTGTGTATGTGTGTATAGGTATGTGTGCGTTGGTGCACGTACAGGTGCACACATACCTTGTCAGGGCAGCCCAGCAGTGCAAAGCAGCCAGGGCCCAGGACTGAGCTGCTCTTCCAAGAAGGGCCCATCCTTCAGAGGGAGAGGGCAAGTGTCTGTTCTTCCAAAGGGCCCTGGCATTGCTAGGGTAGTACACCCAGACCCTGCCCAGGAGCATGCAGACCCTCCCCTTCCGACCCCATCACCTGCTCCAGGAACCAGCCCGACACGCTGTCACCCGGAGCACAGCTCCCCGGCCTGGCCCAGTGCCCTGCCACCCTCGCGTCACTGGAGCAGCCAGTGTCTCCCAGCCCTGGGCAAACAGGAGCTAATAATTATGCCATGACTTGCCCTCTGTCAGAAAATGGGCCCTCCCCAGGGACAGGGGAAGTGTGGATGCGTCTGACGCCAGCATTGGCTGGTTAGTGGGCTCCTGTTGTAGGCCAAAAGCCAAATGGGGAGAAATTGTCTCGAGTAAATTGTACTCCATTTTGCTTATTTTGCTTTATACTCCATTTTGCTAGCTTTGAATTAGTAAGAAGAAATTGTTCCTTTATTCTTTGCTGATTGTGTTAATGATTGTTCTTAGAAGAATAAAAGTTTTATGGCTGTAATCACTGCCTTATTTACTATTTGATATGTGAGTAACTGATAAGAGACAGCTGGGCCAGATAGTCAAGAGGGGAGTGGAGGAGTCAAGAGGCATCAACTTTCTTATCAGAATGGATGGCAAATCCATGACCCTAAAGCAAAGGCATGCACCCCAGGGATAAGATAAGGAGTTGAGCCAGAGGGATGAGGTAAAAAACAGCTGCGGATCCTCCTGGTAACAACTCAAAATAATGCTGACTAAGAACAACTTTGAATACCTCCACAAGTTCTTGTGGCATCTTAGAGACTAACGCATTTATTTGGGCATAAGCTTTCAGGGGCTAAAACCCACTTCATCAGATACATGGAGTGGAAAATACAGTAGGGAGGTATAAATACACAGCATATGAAAAGATGGGAGTTGCCTTCACTTGCCCCATAACCTTAGCCGTGCAGAACACAACGTCATCCACAGCCTCAGAAACAACTCTGACATCACAATCAAAAGGGCTGACAAAGGAGGTGCTGTAATCATCATGAATAGGTCGGAATATGAACGAGAGGCTGCTAGACAGCTCTCTGACACCACATTTTACAGGCCATTTCCCTCTAATCCCACTGAGTGTTACCAAAAGAAACGACACCATCTGCTCAAGAAACTTCCTGAAGAAGCACAGGAACAAATCTACACAGACACACCCCTAGAGCCCCAAACAGGGGTATTCTATCTGCTGCCCAAGATTAATAAACCTGGGAATCCTGAACACCCCATCATCTCAGGCACTGGCACACTGACAGCAGGATTGTCTGGCTATGTAGACTCTCTCCTCAGGCCCTATGCTACCAGCACTCCCAGCTATCTTCGAGACACCACTGACTTCCTGAGGAAACTACAATCCTTTGGTGATCTTCCAGAAAACACCATCCTCGCCACTATGGATGTAGAAGCTCTCTACACCAACATTCCACACAAAGATGGACTACAAGCCATCAGGAACAGTATTCCTGATAATGTCATGGCAAACCTGGTGGCTGAACTTTGTGACTTTGTTCTCACCCACACTATTTCAGATTTGGGGACAATTTATACCTTCAAATCAGCTTTGGGTACCCCATGGCCCCACAGTATGCCAACATTTTTATGGCTGACTTAGAACAACACTTCCTCAGCTCTTGTCCCCTAATGCCCCTACTCTACTTGCGTTACATTGATGACATCTTCATCATCTGGACCCATGGGAAGGAGGCCCTTGAGGAATTCCACCAGTATTTCAACAATTTCCACCCCACCATCAACCTCAGCCTGGACCAGTCCACACAAGAGATCCACTTCCTATACACTACAGTGCAAATAAGCGATGCTCACATAAACACCACCCTATACCGGAAACCTACTGACTGCTATACTTACCTACATGCCTCCAGCTTTCATCCAGACCACATCACACGATCCATTGTCTACAGCCAAGCTCTAAAATACAACCGCATTTACTCCAATCCCTCAGACAGAGACAAACACCTACAGAATCTCTATCAAGTGTTCTTAAAACTACAATGCCCACCTGGTGAAGTGAAGAAACAGACTGACAGAGCCAGAAGGGTACCCAGAAGTCACCTACTACAGAACAGGCCCAACAAAGAAAGTAACAGAACACCACTAGCCGCCACCTACAGCCCCCAATTGAAACCTCTCCAGTGCATCATCAAGGATCTACAACCTATCCTGAAAGACGATCCCGCATTCTCACAGACCTTGGGAGACAAGCCCGTCCTCGCTTACAGACAGCCCCCACAACCTGAAGCAAATACTCATCAGCAACTACACACCACACAACAAAAACACTAACACAGGAACCAAACCCTGCAACAAACCCCGGTGCCAACTCTGTCTGCATATCTATTCAAGGGTAGGGTGTGACGAACTGGGACTGTTCTTACTGTGGGCTTTGAATGTTGACAGGGGAGTGTGGCTAGGATAGTCTGCATTGGGGGATGGGAGACTGACCGACGGAGAATACCTGAGCATGTAACATGAGAACCCAGGAAGGGGTTAGAGGCCAGGTGACACCTTTGCCTGGGAAACTGAACAAAGGCTGAAGGAGAGTGTCAGAAGCTGGCTGGTGAGATGGCTGGGAGGCAGACGGGGCTCTGACCTCCCAAAGGACTGGGGTGCCCTGAGACCCCAAGATGGACCCAGTTGAGGGGGGTCCTGTTGTCTATGCCTGCAAGACCTGTCTTGGACTGTATTCCTGTCGTCTAAATAAACCTTCTGCTTTACTGGCTGGCTGAGAGTCATGGTGAATTGCAGGAAGCTGGGGGTGCAGGGCCCTGAGTCCCCCATACTCCGTGACATAGGGTGACCAGATCACAGGGATTAAATATCGGGACACGGGAGGGAGGGGGGGTGGTGGAGCAAAAAAAAAATGGCGGCAGAATAAAAAAAAAAAAGCAGTTTTGCAGGGGCCGGGGGCATTAGCAGGCCCCAGCCGCGCTGCTGGATCGCACACAGTGCCCCGACCGCGCGCGCTGCCTTCCCCGTGGAGCCTCCCGCCCCCTGGCCCGCCCCGGGCACATGTGGTGCATCCCGCCACCGGTGGGGAGCCCTGCGCCTCTCCCGCTCAGCTGCGCTCCAGCGACTCCTTCCCGGTGGGGCGAGCCGCTGGAGCGCAGCTGAGCGGGAGAGGCGTGGGGCTCCCCGGCAGTGGCAGGGAAGTTTATCGGTTCGGGGTACCCCAGCCGGCTCCTCACCCCTGTCCGCCGGCTGCCACACCTGGGACAAGTCTTGCCCCCACAACCCCTCTCTGCCGCGTGTCTCCGGCAGGCGGCCCACGTCTCCGGGCCGCGCCGCCGACCCGCTCCGTGCTGCCCCCGGACCCACCGCGCTGCCCCGTGGGCTGCAGGGCTGGAGCAGCCTCCGCGCTGCACTGCAGCACTCCCGGCCCCAGCTGGCCATGGCCCGTGTGCCCAGGCTGCTGCACAGGGGCATCTCCTCCCCAGGCCCGGCTTGGGATCCAATGGGGCAGTGAGGGGGCGGGGCTGGGGGGCAGGGATTTGGGGAGGGATCCAATGGGGGAAGGAAGGGGCAGAGTCGGGGCAGGGGGCGGGAGAGCCCCTCCGGGCTCCGCCTGTGCGCCTGAGCGGAGGGCAAAATTGTTTGTTTGTCCAGTGTCTCAACCGAACATCGGTCGGGACGCGGGACAAACAAGCAAATATCAGGACAGTCCCGATAAAATCGGGACGTCTGTTCACCCTAATTCAAGGGACGCCATCAAAGGACCTAACCACATCAGCCACACCATCAGGGACTCGTTCACCTGCACATCTACCAATGTGATATATGCCATCATGTGCCAGAAATGCCCCTCTGCCATGTACATTGGCCAGACCGGACAGTCTCTACGCAAAAGAATAAATGGACACAAATCTGACATCAAGAATTATAACATTCAAAACCAGTAGGAGAACACTTCAATCTCCCTGGACACTCAATAAAAGACTTAAAAGTGGCAATTCTTCAACAAAAAAACTTCAAAAACAGAATCCAACGAGAAACTGCAGAACTGGAATTAATTTGCAAACTTGACACCATCAAATTAGGCCTGAATAAAGATTGGGAATGGATGGGTCACTACAAAAACAAATTTCCACCTGCTGATAGTCACACCTTCTTGTCAACTGTTTGAAATGGGCCACCTTGATTACATTGGCCTCATTAGCACTACAAAAGTGATTTCCACCCCTTCTTGTCAACTGTTGAGAATAGCCCACTTCCACCTTAATTGAATTGGCTCATTAGCACTGATGCCCCACTTGGTAAGGCAACTCCCATCTTTTCATATGCTGTGTATTTATACTTCTCTACTGTATTTTCCACTCCATGCATCTGAAGAAGTGGGCTTTAGCCCACGAAAGCTTATGCCCAAATAAATTTGTTAGTCTCTAAGGTGCCACAAGGACTCCTCATTGTTTTTGCTGATACAGACTAACATGGCTACCCCTCTGAAACTTGAATACCTCGTGATTAACAGCTGCAGTGTGACACAGCAAGGTCCATAGGCTTGTATGGGAATTATTACTATAAAAGAAGGGTGTATTGCTATGGGATTTTGCATCAACAGTGGAGCTTCAAACACGTTTGACAGAGGCCCAGCTCCCCTCCCTCGTGTTCAGTTTCAGCTGGCCACTGGAACTGACCGAGCAATATTAAGGACTGGTAACTATAAGATCCAATTGCAGAACCTTTTGGTGTGTGTGAATGGAAGCATATGCTGATTTTAATGCTTAAATTGGACTTTCAATAAATGTGGCGTACTGCCTTACCCCCTTTAAAAAGAGTCCATGTGCTTCTTATAAGCATAATAGTGTATTGCCAATGAGGGTAAAATTCCTGAACCCCAGCTCCCTGCAGCTGCTCAGGGGAACCCCCCCCCCAAAAAATGCACCCAATCACACTGGTGCACACATACCTGCATGCACACACACACACAGACGAGTACTGCACACGCATGTATGCATACACACACAAAGGAATACCACACGTGCGCACACACACATACACACAGGAGTACCGCATGCGTGCGCACACACGCACAGAGGAGTACTACACTTGCGTGTGCACAGACACACACACACAGAGGAGTACCCCGCAAGCGCATGCACACACACAGCGGTACTGCAGATGTATGCATGCAGACACACACTGAGGAGTAATACACGCACATGCATGCGCACATACACACACATACACACAGACGAATACCACATGTATGCATGCACACGCACACACACACACAGAGGAGTACAGCGTGTGCACACACACACATACACACAGCTCCGTCAGTTAGACCCCTAACTCTGTCAGTTCCAGAACCACCTAAAGCCTCTGCCTGAGAGCTAAGTGAGACACCACCACCCATGCGGGACAGAAGCAGCTGGCCCCATACCCTGGCCCTAGCCGGCCCTCCCTGTCACACACACGGAGCCAGCGCGTCCCACTCTTGCTGCCAAACTGCTGCCATGGCAGCCAGCCAAGTAGCTTCCACTGAGCTACTCCCTGTTTCCAGGTACCCTGGCCACCCCAAGCCCTCAGCTGCCGCAGTGACCCTGCAGCTGGAGAAGTGGCCATTGATAAGTGTTGCCGGCACAGAGTGCCCGAGGCCAGCAACAGCGCGGTCCGTTGCCCGGTGTGCATCACGCCAATAAACACAGCAGGGTGGAGAAGCAATCAAAATTTATTTGGGATCCCAAATAAGAGACTGGCATGTCTCAAATCAAGCACACCAACATAAGCAGCCTTTATCTTTTATACAGTTTGCAGCAAGCCTTTCCCTTCTTCCCTCTTTTCCCCCCCTTCTTCCCCCCCCATTCCTCCCTCTACCCCTCCCTTCCCTGGTAATAGTTACTAAGCAAATAGCAATTACATTTAAGCAGTTACGTCATCTTGGTGGCTATAAGTCCAGCTTGTTAGTAACTCTTTTAAACCGTTATCTTGTCCTTTTTCCCTTTGATTTATTATTTCTCCTTCAGCCAGAAATATGCAGGCCTCATTATTACCGCTTGATACCGGTAGGGCGGGGTTGCAAGTGATAACTGGCTGCTTACACATTCCATTTTGCACCTGGTTTTTGAGGTCGATTAGAGTTTAAACATGGAAGGAGTTTGGTTCATTTAGGCCTAGTGCAGGAAGGCTTCATTGACACTTGTGGTTTTCCACCCTCCCGAGTTACCTAGGGTGATGCCTAGTGACACCAACAATAGCAAACCTGTGTGGTTTCACCCCCTGTGCCTCCCCGGCGCTGTGCACCTGGCACCGGGGCTGGATCAGGGCTCTCATGTTGCCGTTAGCCACAGCAGGAGCGGGGTCTCCTCTTCACCACGGGCACTGCCTGTTCAAGGAGAGCACCGGGACTGTTTATTCAGCTCCAGGCTGGGCACCAAGGTCCTGGCCCGGGAGCCAGATTGCTTGGTGAGGCTTTAGAGTGACAGGCCTACAGTAACAGCCCAACCCTAGGCTCAGCACAGCGAGGGTTCCTACTACAGAGGTGTTGACAGGATGTCTCCAATGTGTGGGGCCATGGCCCCCGTCACGTACTGAGCAGCGAGGAGGGCACATGAGGGGCTCATTGGCTGGCAGAGAGCAGTGCCCACACTTCCTGCCAGCGTCAGCATGAGCAAGCGCTAGCCAGGCCGGGCTGTGTGTCAGCGAGACTGTGCTGCAGGGGGTCCAGCCAAGAGATGGCCTCAGAGCCTCCACATGCTGGGAACGTCTCACTAGCCCCACACACGCTCCCATCAACAGCCCCAGCTGGCCCACATTCCAGCTCATACGTCTCCGTGCAGGGGGCCTCACACGGGCGACTGTCCCACCAGGCACTACAGAGCTGCTCACAGAAGAGGGGAGATGTAACCATGTTTCATTGGGGCCTGCGATTACGGGCTGCCACCTAGGATGGGCAGTTCCTTCTTCACAGCTCTGGCAGCCAGCACCAGCTCATAGGCAGCCTGGGGTGCTGGGCAGCACGTCACCTCCTCCGCACCAGCTGCGACTCCCACAGCCCTGACTGCACCTTGGCATGCAGCCAAGTGACAATGGGCCCCAGCCTTAGCTGCCTCCCTAGGGCAGCCACACCCGTCCGGCGCTCAGGGAGAACAGGAGTGACAGGCCAAGCACGTCCTGCCCAGCACTGCAGGACTGCCCAGGCTGAGTGGGGCTGTGGAGAGCCCTGTTCTCCCTCCAGATCATCCAGAGGAGTTACACGGAAGCAGACACATGGGCCAGCCCATGCAGCCAGGGTCTCTGGGTCAGTGCTAGCCTAGCCCTCTCATCCAGTGGGCCCTGGGTGCTGTCTGAAGCTGCCAGGCAGGGCCCCCAGCCCCACTCCCAGCCTTGGGCTCTGCTTACTGCTGTCAGGCTTGGTCCATGGCCTCATCTTCCCACCTCTCCCAGGTCCTTCCAGCTCCTCACGCTGCGGATCCGCACCTGGACCAAACGACAGAACAGTGTTGGGAGGGGGTGGGTAAGAAGCCCCAGCCTGAGCTGGGGGAGCCAACGGGTCTGGGCGTCCCTAGGGAAGGGTTCACCCCGCAATGTTCCCACACTGCTGCCCAACTAACCCAGCGAGAACTCGGCCTGCCTTCTCCATAGGCCTTTTCTTTACAGCCCTGACTCTCGGATGTGCTAGCTCCCCCTCCAGGGGAGCGCCCTGCTCCCACAGGAACCCAGGGCTTGGAGCTATTCAGAACAGCCATTCCTGAAGAACTCCCTGTGTGGCCCAGGCAGCCCTTATACAGATGCACAAGGCAGGGAGTGGGATGCAGCCACCTCTGGGGTGGAACATAGTCTAGGGCAAGAAGTGAAGAATAGCATACCCAGTTGACCCAGTTGACTGCAGTGGGAATTTCAGTCAGGGGCTGTGTTGGAATGGTGTTGGGGCATGGGGGGTAATGTCCCTACTGACTGCCGGGAGAGCTTTGATGACCACAAGTGCTCATCACCAGCTTCTATCTCAGGGAAGGGCAGCCCCTCAGCACAGCACCCACAAGCAGTATGCTGGGCTCTGGCCTTTGGGGAGTCTCCCTGCTGCACTGGGGCCTTTCCTGTAGGAATCTCCCATGCAAGGCCCAACCCTGCTCAGCACTCGCCAGGGGCTGTATGTGTGCAGGGGGAGTCAGGGGTATCTGTTGTCCTGCGCCTTGCACACCATTTACTAGGGTTACCATCCGTCCGGGTTTCCCCGGACATGTCCGGCTTGGGGAGGATTTCTAATAAGGTAGAAATGTCCGGGATTTCCCCCTTCCCCTCATGCAGAGTGTGGCGCGGCTGATTGGACGGCTGTGCCTGATTGAAAGCCGCTCGCAGCCACTGGGGCCTCTAGCAGCCAGAGTCCCTCCCCCTCCCCCACTCCTTCCTCCCCCGCAGAGTAGCGCCTTATTTGTTTGGCTGCACATGGAGCCCGCAGCTCTCCCTCGGCCTGGTGGGGCGGGGGCAAGCAAGGGACAGGGAACGGGGGGTTAGATTGGTTGGAGGTTTGGGGGGCTGTCAGGAGAAGGGGGTGTAGAGAGCAGTTGGGGCAGTCAGGGAACAGGGAGCAGGGAGACTTAGATAGGGGGTGGGGTCCTGGGGGCAGTTAGGGTGGGGGGGGGACAGGTGGGGGATAGGGGGATTCTGGGGGGGGCGGGAAGTGGGAGGAGTCGGGGCTGGGGCGGGGCTAGGGCGGCACCCCGTGTCCTCTTTTTTGATTGTTGAAATATGGTAACCCTACATTTACAGCAGGGCGGGCAAGCGTGAGGCAGAAGCATTTCACGCTGTGCTAGTGCCCAGGGCTGCACATGGCGCAAGGCCCTGGAGACACAGGCTCACAAGGGCTGAGCTGGGTCACAGTTATGTGTCCAGGAGCCGGGGTAACTCCCTGGGTTTCCAGTGGAGTGGGCACTGAGGGGAGATAAAGCAGAAGCGGGTTCAGGGGGGTCAGAGCAGAACTAGGCTCTGCATGCATGAGAGCAGACTCAGGCCCCATGCTCTGTGCCCTCTCCCTAGGGTACTGCGAGAGGAGACAAGAATAGTCTCGGCAGAGGGGAAGCGGGAGGGCCAGCCAGTCGCTCACGCCTCCCTACGTGCTCTGCAGCATGGCAGTGGCTCCGCAGAGGAAGGGCTCCCCCCGCCGCTCCACCTGCAGCTCCACATGCACTTGGCTGGGACGGAGCAGCATGACCGGGACACAGCCCGCTCAGAGAACAGCTCCACGCAGCCAAAGTCACGTATAGTCAGGCTGACTGGGGACATGCACGGAGTGATCTGTAGGGAGAAGCCAGGGGCCTCCCAGTTCCCTGTCTGCATCCCAACCTGGCTATGCCCTAGGGCCCAGAGCGCACACAGCCCTGGTGCAAGCAGGTCACAGGAGCCCCAGCCGCTTCCACCAGGGCCTGATGGATCAGGAACTCCTCCAGCCACCCGCTCAATGCTATGCAGATTGCACTGCCAGATTCAGCCTCCTTTGCCACCTCTGACCATTCTGCACCCTGCTCCTGGTGCAGCACACCCACGGCCACACCAGATCCCAGTGGGAGGGCCCCAGGGCATCCAGCCCCAGCCAGCCCCAGCGCTGCACTGAGCTGAGAGCAGCTGTCAGGCCCCCATCCCTGCTGGAGACTCCACTCCAAGGAGACATGCATATAGCTCCAGGACCTCGTGTGCTGCTCCACTGCCTTGCAGGCCTGGGCACATGCCTGAGGAGGGAGGCCTGGAGCAAGCGGGGCTCTAGCATTCTCCTTGGGCAAGGATTTAGGCAACTCCAGCTCTGGTCCCTCAGGCTCCATTGACCTCTTCCTACAGAGGGAAAAGCGTAGGTATGGCACTGCCAGTGACTGGCCCAAGGCTGCTCAGCAGGGCAGTGGCAGAGCTCGGAATGGATCCCAGAGCCAGGCTCTGCACCGGGCACATGCTGCCTCCTGTGGCCCTGTTCTGGAGAAGGGCTGCCTCAGCTGGGAACCTGTGCCTGTTTGGCTATTGTGGTTTGAGGTTGAAAAATGTTTGGCTGCATGTGCGTGTTCCCTCTGTGGGTCGCCCCAGCCCTGCACAGACAGTTGGCACGGCAGACCTTGAGTGAACTGCCCAATGACCACAAGATCTGTTAAGGGATGAAATCACCCAGCCAGGTTTATTGTCGATGAACTACGGGGACAGTGGGGCTGTGAGCGCTTGGCTGGCTATGCAGCCCTGTGACATTCCCATCAGAGGGGATTGGGCCCTGGAGAGAGGGTCCCCCCCACAGTACTACCCCCTCACCCTCAACCACTGCCAGCTGGTGTAAAGTGCTGGAGTGCTATTGACTCCAACGGAGCAATACCCATTCATACCAGCTGGGGATCCAGCCCGTGGACTCCAATGGAGCAATGCCTATTCACACCAGCTGGGGATCCTGCCCACTGACTCCAATGGAGCGATGCCCATTCATACCTGCTGGGGATCTGTCTCTTTGACTCTACTAAACCTACGACTGATTGACACCAGATGGGGATTTTACATCACCTTTACATTAAAAAGATGATTTTCCTGTTTGCATTTGTAACTCTGAAACTGCAGAAAGGCTCCGAAACTTGGTGCCATTTCCCTTCCCCAGAGTTCTTTTTACCCCACTGTCCCAGAGCCAACTGGTGTATGGAGCCTGAACTCTGGTCCCTGTGACAACGCTGTACAACGGTAGGTCATTCCCTGTGCTCCCAGCTCTCAGGATTTCATTTTGCTCATTGGCCCATCCCCCTAAGCCAGGAGCGGTGCCAGGGTTTTTGCTGCCCTAGGCGGCAGTGCTCCTCCTCTGAGCATTCAGGGGGCCTGGGGTCTTCGGCGGCGGGGGTCCTTCTGCTCCGCGTCTTCAGGGCACTTGGGCGGCGGGTCCTGGAGCGAGTGAAGGTCCTGCCGCCGAATTTCCACCAAAGTTCCGGAGCGGAATGACCCCCTGCCGCCGAATGCAAAATGCCACTCCACAAATCCTGCTGACCTAGGCAACCGCCTAGGGTCACCTAGTCGAAGCACCGGCCCTGCCCTAAGCCTTAGGAGATTTGGGGATTTTTTTTCCCAGAATTTCATGACAATGGAAACTTGGCCGCAAACACACAGGCCATTGGGAAACTTTGCACATTAGCAACTGCGAAAACAGCTTTGCTCAAAACGGGCTGTTTCAGGCAAGACGCTTTGCAACAACTGGGCAGATTTCAACCCTCAACATGCTCTGGAGCAGAGCCTTTTCAATGCTGCTGTGATTATTTTGGTCGCCTCTTGGGTCCCTGCAAAAATAGATTTCCAGTGGGAGCTGGGGTTTTTCCATAGTACACTTAAAAAACCTCAAAGCCTCAGGACTGGCTGTGCCCAAGAGCAGTAAACTGCCTGAGCTCTCCCCACGGAAGAGCACGAAGTGAATACTCCTTCACTAAACAATAATTGAATCTGCTGGGACATTAATCTGAAAGATAAACATTTGCTGAAAGGTCACAGAAGTTACCCAGGCCCCGCCTTCTGCTAGCCTGTGTTTTTCCTCTGAGGACACCGTGCTCCTCTGCCTTCCTGAGTTTGCCTTGTTCACTGCAGTTTCTATTTTAGGTAGTTGCTGGCAGTGAGTTATAGCCACTGGAGGAAGGTATAAATTCAGACGCAGGGAGCAGGGCTGTTGAGCAACATCCTGGCCTTGATTTAATACACTGTTCCAGGCAATACACTGGTGTGCGAGCAAACACAGGATTGGAAAGAAAGATCTCTGCCCCTTACAGCAAACAGAGGGAGTATCAAGGAATTCATTCCGCAGCTAAAAGACTATGACCTCTTTTCTTAGGAAGACAGCAACTTTGCACGCACAAGGTAACATGATGCGGTTTCTCAGGGGTAGTAAAATGAGGGATTAGCATTTAGTACTGTATTGCTTTGTATCCTAACAGCTCAGCTGGCTGAGAAGTAAAGGCCAAGCTGTGTCGATCCAGCTTGGATCGAAAACCCCAGGCATTGTGGAGTTTGAATCAAGAAGAAAATAGCCACCTAGACTGTCTGGCTCCAGATGCAAATCTATAGGCAAACAAACACCATTCTGCAGCATGGGAACAAGCCCGTCTACTTCAGTGCTAATTGGCCTATACAGTCGGGGATCCAGACTGTCCAGTTTGAAAGGGCAACAGCTTTGCCGAAGCCTAGATTGCTTTGGGTCCTGCCCCGCCTTTGTCAGCTGCAACTGAGGAGGCAAAGCTGTCTTCGGCTCCAGCTGGGTTACAGATAGGGTGACCAGATAGCAAGTGAAAAATAGGATGGGGGTGGGGAGTAATAGGCACCTATGTAAGAAAAAGCCCCAAATATTGGGACTGTTCCTATAAAATCGGGACATCTGGTCACCCTAGTTAAGAAGGACTCCCCCAGTTTCACAGGGCTAAGGATTCTTTGCTCTCTGTGCTTTGTGTAAGGGTTGTTGAGTGGCAGGAGTATCACCTTTGCTGTGTGTTTGTACAAACCTGGCTGCGCAAACTGGTATCTGGCTCCAACTGTGGTTGAGAATTTATTGCCTCAGTTGTTTTTCATGAAGTTAGTTTCTTCTGCCCCCACGGGAGTGGCAGCCTCCTGGGTGGGTCATTGAAAGTGGCATCCTGAGTCTGAAAGCAGGGGCTTCTGCTGCCGGGGCTGAAATTCACAGATCCACTATCCATGGCTGCAGCAGGTTCATTGGGTCTGTGTCTCCTAGTCAATAGACGGGACAGCGTGTTGCCCGGATCTGGGATTCCCGGAGCATTTCATGATGGTGCGTACCAACCCAACAGCTGGCACGTTGGGATCCTGCCCCACGCAAGGCCAGCTGCGGGGCTGTCTGCGCATTGGCGCGGCTGGGTAAGCCAGCTACATTAGGCATTGGAACAATTGACCAAGGGTCGTGGTGGATTCTCCATCTCTGAAAATGTTAAAATCAGGATTGGATGTTTCTCTACATAAAAACTCTGCTCTAGGAATTATTGGGGGGCAAGTTTCCAGTTCCACAGGAGGCCAGACTAGATCTTCGCACGGGTCCCTTCTGGCCTTGGGAGCTGTGGATCTCCTGAATGTAAGAGTCACTTCAGTTTATGGTATGCACAGTCACTGGGCCCATCCCTGCTCTCAGGGCAGCAGTGTAAATCTGGAGTAAGTGGAATGACTCTGCATTTACACTGGGAGAAGTGAGGAAAGATTAACAGATGTGACAGAAGGGGGCTGGGGTATTCTGACAGCGACCAGCCCAGTGCCTCATTCTCTCTCTGTCTTTGCAGCATGAGAGCCAGGCGGCTGATCTCCGTGACCCACCTGCCTACGATCAGCGAGACAGGGGAGATGCTGTTTTTGGGAGGGAGCCACGCGCAGGCCAAGGAGCCCCTGGCCGGGCTGGATGAGTACGTTCAGTCCATTAGCCAGCTGGCCCAGCCATCCTTGCTGTCCAGCGGGCTCCCATGTCCTTGCCAGAGCAGCCAGAACAAGCCTCACAAGCCCCAGAGGGCACGGGCAAAAGTGGCCCGGAGCGGGGTCGCACTCCTCAGCCCTGAGAAAGTGCAGGGCAATGCAGCGTCACTGCAGGACATCACAGCCCAGTTCAACCAGCAGCACAGCCCCTTGGGGCTCACCGGCAGCGCTGACCCTCTAGCCTGGCTCTTTGGACTCTCAGAAGCAAAGGAGCATAGCCTGGGACTGCGGAGATGAGCTCCCTGCTCCCTGCTCCTCCCAGATGGCCACCAACACAGGTTGCCCAGCAGCCCCCCAGCAGACGGCCTGGGGGAACCTCAATGCCACCAGCAGCTCAGCCCAGAAACTGAGCGGCCCAGCCCCACCTCTGGAGCGGAGATGCCGCTGGCAGCGATCACGCAGACGGCCAGCTCTTCCCAGCTGTGTGGTGAGGGGCAGGCCCAGCAGGGCCCAGAGCACCCGCCTACCTGTCATCTATGAATTGTGATGGACTCTAATAAAACTCACTTGTAAATGGTGCTCCGTGCGGCTGTTCTCTGGGGGTCACTGCCTGGGCACCCAGCCCCAGGGCCTGCCTGGATTGTATAGACACACTCCGCTCAGTGAACAGCACCCCACACCTTTTACCAGCCCCACATCTCTCTGGCTAGGGGCCCGGGCCTACCCAGTAGCCCGGCTCTGCCAAGGGTCTCCTCACAGCAGACAAGCACTCACAGGGCAGAGCACAGGGTGCAGACAGTGCTTTCCAGGCGGGTAGGAGGATGTTGCCCTGACTGACGGGCACACAAGCCAGCTGGAGCCCTGGGCGGGCATGATCCTGGCTCAGTCCAGCTTTGTGTTGGGGGCTCCCGTGCTTCCTGGTTCAATAAAGGGATTAAGTGGAGCGCAGCGCTCAGCAACTACCACTGTGCATCTCTGTCCTGACACTGCACCGTTGTCCTGACCCCCTGGCCCCACTCTGCCCTGACACTGCACTGCCCCCCTGGTCCCTCATCCCCCCCTCTGCCCTGACACTGCACTGCCGCCCTGGGTCCCCCTGGCCTCCCACTGCACCGCTTTCCCCCACCCCGCCCTGACACTGCACTTCCGCCCTGGGTCCCCCTGGCCTCCTACTGCACCGCTTTCCCCCACCCCGCCCTGACACTGTACTTCTGCCCTGGGTCCCCCCAGCCTCCTTCTGCCATAACACTGAACTATCCCACACTGCTGCCTCACCCGCCCTGACTTTGCACTGCCACCCTGGGTCCCCCCGGCCTCCTTCTGCCCTGATACTGCACCAGCCCCCCCCAAGCATCCTCGCTGCCCTGACACAACACCACCGCTCTGGCGCCCTCTCTGCTCTGAAACTGCACTGCCACCCTGGCCCCGCTCGCACCCTCTCTGCCCCATGCTGGAAGGTGACATGTCGATTGCAATCTCCCCTGCTGATGAGGTTAGTGATCTGCTGTTCCCATGGGGTCCTGCTTCCCAGTGGGGGGGCAGGGAGGGGGGTGATGGGGCAACCCGGCAGCCAGCTGCCCTGCTCTGGTGCACTGGAGTCCTGCATGCACACATGTATGTGAGGTCACGTTACCAGCTATGGCTGGCCCCATGGAGGGGAGAGGACAGTGCAGCCAGAGCTCCAATGGCCAGAGCCTGACTTAAGAACAGAAACGGGCGAGCTGGGCTGGGGAACGAGCGACTCCCTTCCGGCCAGCTCTGTCTGCAGTGCGCATCATCACACGGGGCGCACGCGCATGTCACGTCGGGCAGCGTGTTGCATGTTAGCAGCACTGATACGATCCCACTCCATCAGAGGCAGCCCTGGGCAGCGAGCGGCCCGGCCAGAGGGGAAACTTTGCCCACTAAGGTAAAGCTTGTCTGGGCAGGTGCCAGAACTGCCTCGGCTCCTGCTCAGCACAGCACCATGGGGACTAAGGCCTGTCCCAAACTGCCCCCTTCCAGATCCAGGCCCACTGCTGCGACTAGCCCCCGGGTACAAACCCAGAGAGCTGGGGACACTAATCCAGCCCCAGACACTGCTCCGCCGGGGAGGGGCAAGAGAGACCCTTCCCCCCGCCCCCCGCACAGGCCTGAGAGTAACTATGACCGCAAGGTGCCCAGGGTTTGCAGGCACCTTCGGACTGGAAGCACCAGGCCACAGGCCCTGCAGTGACGAGACCAGGATGCGATGCTGCAGAGGAACAAACACAAAGTGGGCAGGGTGCAGGATGCCTGCTTTTGGGATCAACTGTTACCAGATTTGCCCGTTCCTTTGGGGTATGCTCATTTATTAGGGGTACTCTTCCGGGGGAGGGGGGAGGTGGGTTCTGTAATTCTATCAATGTACTGCTTGTGTCACGTGTGTTCTCATAGGAAGCTCTACTTCTCCCTGCTGCAAGTTCCCTCCAAATGGAGCTGTCCTGCAGGACCTGGGTTCCTCAGGGCTGGGTTCTTGCAGCATTTCCAAGCTGTCACCCTCATAGGCCCTTGGATTCAGCAGACTGGGTTGAACAGCACCTCCAAGCTGTCACCCTCATATGCCCTGGGCACTGAACCGGAATAGAGTACGCCTGAGCAGCCTGGGTCGAGCAGCACATTCAATCTGCCACCCTTATATGCCCCTGGACTCAGCAGACTGGATGGAGCAGCTCTTCCAAGCTGCCACCCTGTCATAACTATAAAGGGAAGGGTAACAGCTGTCCTGTGTACAGTACTATAAAATCCCTCCTGGCCAGAGACTCCAAAATCCTTTTACCTGTAAAGGGTTAAGAAGCTCAGGTAACCTGGCTGACACCTGACCCAAAGGACCAATAAGGGGACAAGATACTTTCAAATCTTGGGGGGGGGAAAGGCTTTTGTTTGTGCTCTTTGTTTGGGAGTTCGTTCGCTCTTGGGACTGAGAGGGACCAGACATCAATCCAGGTTCTCCCCATCTTTCTAAACAAGTCTCTCATATTTCCAACTTGTAAGTAAATAGCCAGGCAAGGCGTGTTAGTTTTCCTTTGTTTTCTCAACTTGTAAATGTACCTTTTACTAGAGTGTTTATCTTTGTTT
>NC_048304.1:60842834-60879032 GCF_013100865.1 Trachemys scripta elegans | reverse complement strand
GTTGTCATAGGTGTATTTGCAGAGTCGCACGAAGAACTGAATCAGTGGGGAATGTGACAATTTAGTGGAGGGTTGGTGTGGTGTTCACAGAGCAGCTGCAGGTGGTAGAGCGCTGCTTCTGGGCCCAAGACAGTAGGGTTACCATACGTCCGGATTTTCCCGGACATGTCCAGCTTTTTGGGCTCCAAATCCCCGTCCGGGGGGAAAGCCCAAAAAGCCGGACATGTCCGGGAAAATCGGGACATGCCAGCCGGCGGTGCGAGTGCTCGGGGGTCGGGCCGGGGGCTCGGGGGTTGGGCCGGGGGCTTGGGGGCCGGGACGGGCTGGGGGCTCGGGGGACGGGCCGGCAGTGCCAGGCCGGGCCGGGGACCGCAGTGCTGGGCGGGCCGGGGGTGGTGGGCCGGGGGCCGGGGGCCGGGGACAGCCTGGGCCGCGCCTCCTCCCCCCACACTCCCCCTTACCTGCTTCAGGCTTCCCGCGACTCAAATGTTTGCGGGAAGCAGGGGAGGGGGTGGAGACTTTGGGGAGGGGGCGGAGTTGGGGTGGGGGCGGGGCTGAGGGCGGGGCCGGGGGCCCGTGGAGTGTCCTCCTTTGGGAGGCACAAAATATGGTAGCCCTACCCAACAGGCATGCCTTCCAGTCCAAAACCAGCCCACAACTGCTTCTGCGGGACCCAAGCCGCTAGACCTAGCGAGCAGTACAGCCCATTGGCACACGTACTATCTGCCCCAGTGCACCATGGGAGCCTCACATACCACCAACATCTGCACAATACCCACAACAAAATAAAGATGCGTGTAAATCTCATCTAGAAATTGGCAGGTACAACATTTGACAGAAACAATGCAGATTGATTTCTTTTTCTGGCAACTGATACATCCATAAACAAACCTGCCAGACTGGTCAAATACCAGCCAGGTAGTCACCCTACCCAGGGCTGTGTGAAGACAAAGACTGGGGCCTCCCTGGGGATGGAAATTTCCTTTTGTGGAGGGTTGAAGATTTCAGCAGTTGGGTTTGTGTGGAGTCGCAACAGAGCAGAACATTGCGAAGTTCGGCGCAAAGGAAAATTCTCCCTCCTCCCCCCCCTCCCCCCGAAAACCTTTTCTGCTTTGGGTTGATTGAAATGTTTCCTTTTGACCCTGGCTTTTTTCATCTGTTTTATGTGGTAACGGAGCTCCAATCCCAGCACCAAATAATAATAATAATAATAATAATAATAAACAGTCCTGAAACCAAACATTTTGAAGAGGAGAAATGGGACCGTTTTGTTGCAACAATGTCACAACGGGAGGAGGTGACAATCTCGGGACTTTCACCCCATCTTTTCCCCCCCCAAAAGAAAATTTTGGTCATGCCCCACGTTCACCGGCCACGCTGGGGTGCTCTGGAGGAGTACAATACCTGCATAGTATTATTATGGCCACGGGGGACAAGATTTTGCTTTGTAGACATTCAAACCACTCGTCTGCCTGCAAACATTTTCCCTGCTGTTGTTCCAAACAACACCCACGATTCCTAGCAGGGACACCAGACTAGACCCCCATTTCTGCTCCGCCAGTGCCTGGGACAGGGTTAATGCCTCAGTTTGCACTAACCCTGGTTCAAGCGGCTGATATCCCTCTGATTATGGGATAATTATGGGCACAGCCAAATCAACACCACAACCCTGGCTTCCTGTACTAGTGCACATCCACCCACCCCAAATTAGCCATGACATGAGTTAAGAGTGCCAACTTATTTCAGAGAACAAAGATCTTCTAGTATATGAAGATCTAAACAACATACTGAGATTCCATCTCCAATCCAGGAAACCTTTCCGGCTTGCAGCACAAGAGCTTAATGACTCAGGGTTTCCCCCTGAAGATCAATGGTGAGCAAGGTGGAAGGACGCCAACATCCTGAGCAAATACCTCATCAGGGACTGAATCGAAGAACCCAGTAGCTTTTCAGCCCCATGGAAAATATGGTCCATACATCTGCACATCACACGCCAGATATGCCTACCTCCTTCATAAATGGGGACTGACACACACTCTTATGTGTGACTGCAGAAACAAACTTCAAACTATGGAACATCTCGTTTTGTTTAATATCTTTATTAATGATCTGGAGGATGGTGTGGACTGCACTCTCAGCAAGTTTGCAGATGACACTAAACTAGGAGGCATGGTAGATACACTAGAGGGTAGGGATCGGATACAGAGGGACCTAGACAAATTAGAGGATTGGGCCGAAAAAAACCTGATGAGGTTCAACAAGGACAAGTGCAGAGTCCTGCACTTAGGACGGAAGAATCCCATGCACTGCTACAGACTAGGGACCGAATGGCTAGGTAGCAGTTCTGCAGAAAAGGACCTAGGGGTCACAGTGGACGAGAAGCTGGATATGAGTCAACAGTGTGCTCTTGTTGCCAAGAAGGCTAACGGCATTTTGGGCTGTATAAGTAGGGGCATTGCCAGCAGATCGAGGAACGTGATCGTTCCCCTTTATTCAACATTGGTGAGGCCTCATCTGGAATACTGTGTCCAGTTTTGGTCCCCAAACTACAAGAAGGATGTGGAAAAATTGGAAAGAGTCCAGCGGAGGGCAACAAAAATGATTAGGGGTCTGGAGCACATGACTTATGAGGAGAGGCTGAGGGAACTGGGATTGTTTAGTCTCCAGAAGAGAAGAATGAGGGGGGATTTGATAGCAGCCTTCAACTACCTGAAGGGGGGTTCCAAAGAGGATGGAGCTCGGCTGTTCTCAGTGGTGGCAGATGACAGAACAAGGAGCAATGGTCTCAAGTTGCAGTGGGGGAGGTCCAGGTTGGATATCAGGAAAAACTATTTCACTAGGAGGGTGGTGAAACACTGGAATGCGTTACCTAGGGAGGTGGTGGAGTCTCCTTCCTTGGAGGTTTTTAAGGTCCGGCTTGACAAAGCCCTGGCTGGGATGATTTAGCTGGGAATTGGTCCTGCTTTGAGCAGGGGGTTGGACTAGATGACCTCTTGAGGTCCCTTCCAACTCTGATATTCTATGATTCTATGATTCTATGAACCAATAGCCCCAAATTATCATATCCTGGTGGTATCTCTGTGTCAGGTGATGTGGAGTGGATGGCAATCAGTGGGATCGCCAACCTAAACTTGGACATGGACGTTGCTGTTCTGAAGCCATATGAAGGAAGAAGAAGAAGATGGAGAGAGACATTAACTAGTGTGAAGTGCTGATCTCCAGTAAAAGATGTTATGTCCTGCCCAACAAGAAAAAGCCATCAACACAAGATGGACTATTGAGGGACATTAAAAAGGACAAACGACTTTGTTGTTTGGCTATTACCACCTGTGATGATCTGTATCCCTGTGTTTATCTTTTTTACAAGGCTAAATTTTGTAAAAAGTATGCCTTGTGAGGTATCATTTGAAAACTCATAATTTCCTGACAATTATTGTTCCAATAAAATATATGTGACAACATTGCATGTAAAGTTATAAGATTCTACTGTATGGGATTACAAAAACATGTTCCAAGTCTGGGGAGCAGCCACAAACCAGTTCCCCGGAGACAAAAGGGAAGCTGATGCCTCAGCCAGGTGTCAACAAAATCGAGTGGACAATCACCTAGTTAAGTGGCCACTCCAGGGCAGCCTTATAAGCAGTTGGTTGTGCCAACCCAGCACTGAGGGGAATTAATGTTGTTGGCACATGACTGTACTTTTGCTGGTCATGTGGAAGCACAGATAACCTATGACAAGTTGAAGAAAAATTTCTACTTGCCAGGAATACAGAATGATGCAATGAATTATTGCAAGACCTTTGAATTATGTTAAAAAAGGAAAAGACATGCAGGACCCCAGAAAGTTCCTCTATGTCCCTTGCCTGTGATACAGGAAGCATTTCTGAGGGTATCAGTAGATACTGTGGGCCCGACGCCACATCCTACCCACCCAACATAGAGTCAGAATCTGTGGCAAGAGCCCTTCTCAGGCCTTGGCTACACTTACCAGCTAGTTCGACGGCTGGAAATCGAAGTTCTGGGTTCGACTTATCGCGTCTAGTCTGGACGCGATAAGTCGAACACGGAAGTGCTTGCCGTCGACTGCGGTACTCCAGCTCGGCGAGAGGAGTACCGCGGAGTCGACGGGGGAGCCTGCCTGCCGCGTGTGGACCAAGGTAAGTTCGAACTAAGGTACTTCGACTTCAGCTACGTTATTCACGTAGCTGAAGTTGCGTACCTTAGTTCGAATTGGGGGGGGTAGTGTAGACCAAGCCTCACTGTCTTTAGCAGAGTGGGTTTCCCTAAAGAGATTTTATCTGACTGTGGGTCAAATTTCATGTCTCAGCTATTCAGTAAGCTATGGAAGTTATGTGGAGGAGAAGCAGCTAAAACTGCCCCATATCACCCAGAAACCAATGGTTTGTTGGAAAGATTCAATGGGATCCTAAAATCCATGCTGGGGATGTATGCAAATAAAAGTGGTTCAAAATTGGGACAAATTATTACCGTTTTTGCTGTTTGCTTATAGGGAGGTACCCCAAGAATCAACTGGGTTTTCCCCATTTGGTGCCCTGTATGGAATGAAAGTGAGAGGACCCCTAGATTTCATCAGAGACTCCTGGGAAGGGTACAAAGAGGTAAAGGAAGAACCAGTAACTGAATATGTTTAAAGGTTCAGAAAGGAGTTGAAAGATACAGTGGGTAACCTCAAAGCCAGTCAATCCAAACAAAAGACGTGTTATGACAAGAATACTTGTAAACACAGTTTCTTAATAGGGGATTTGGTGTTGCTATTAAGCCCTGTGAAAAAGTACAAAATGCAAAATTCTTGGGAAGGGCCCCTTGAAGTAACAGAAGTGGTGAATGAAGATACATATTGTGTTAAAAAAGCTTCACGGTGTTGCTGTTCCACAGCTAGTACATGTGAACAGACTTAAAATCTATCACAGCAGGGAAGCCATGGTAAACGTGACCTGCTGTGTAGAAAGGGAAACTGAGGCACGCCACCTCATTATTAATGGCTGATTGCCAAAATGACTCGTCTCTGGAAAGCATCGATATCTGAAGTGAATTAACACCAGTTGAAAGGGCAGAGGTGTTGTCAGTGTTGCAGAAATACAAAGAAGTATTTTCTAACAAGCCAGGGAAGACATACTTGCTGACTCATAAGATCATCGCAAAAGGACCACAGCCACCTCCAAGCAGACCCTACAGGGCCATTGGCAAGGTGCAGAAATACATTCATACAGAAATATAAAACAAGTTAGACCTAGGAGCGATTAAAGAGTCTGACAGCTCTTGGGCATCACCTGTGGTCTTGGTCCCTAAGAAAGACAACACTGCAAGGTTTTGTGTTGATTATAGAAAACTCAGTGCTGTCACAGTACCAGATGTGTATCCCATGCCTAAAATTGACGATATGCTGGACATTTTAAGCAAAGGTAAATATCTCAGTGCTTTTGATTTAACTTCAGGTTATTGGCCGATTCCTTTTCAGTCATTGATCTCGGAGTCTATGAAGTCACAATGTTACTGTTTGGGCTAATTAATTCTGGGGCCACCTTCCAGAGGCTGGTCACCAAGTGTTAAATGGTTTACAGAATTTTGCAAGAGCATATGTGGATGACATTGCAGGGTTTAGCAACACTTGGGCTGATCACAAACAACACTTGGGAATTGTGCTGTCAAAATTCAAAGAGGCAGGCAGACCTGCCCATAAAAGCCTCTAAGGCCTTGGCTACACTTGCGAGTTACAGTGCTGTAAAGCCGCCCCCAGCACTGTAACTCACTCCCTGTCCACACTGGCAAGGCATTTGCAGTGCTGTATCTCCATGGTTGCAGCGCTGCATGTACTCCACCTCCCCGAGAGGAATAGCGAGTATTGCGCTGCCGCTGCATCGCTGCGGCGCCAGTGTGACCGCCCAGTGCACTGTGAATGGCCTCCAGAATTATTCGGCAGTATCCCACAATGCCTGTTCTAACCACTCTGGTCATCAGTTCAAACTCTACTGCCCTGGCCTCAGGTAACCAACCATGTGACCCACCCTTTACATTCCCCAGGAATTTTAAAAATCCCCTTCCTGTTTGCTCAGCCCGGCGTGGTATGGAGTGCTATCAGCGAATCTTTCCAGGTGATCCAGGCCTCCACGCGCCATGCGAGCCCCAGCATGGAGCAATGGCGAGTTGCTGGACCTCATCAGTGTTTGGGGGGAGGAAGCTGTACAGTCCCAGCTGCGCTCCAGCTGTAAGAATTACGATACCTTCGGGAAGGTATCAAAGGACATGATGGAAAGGCCATGACCGGGACGCCCTGCAGTGCAGGATTAAAGTGAAGGAGTTGTGGAGTGCCTACCGCAAAGCCCGCGATGCAAATGGCTGCTCGGGTGCTCCCCCCGCGACCTGCCGATTCTACAAAGAGCTGGATGCAATACTTGGGGTTAACCCCATCTCCACTCCGAGCACCACCATGGACACTTCAGAGACGGTGTGGGGGCGGGGGAGGAGGAAGGAGGAGGAGGAAAACGGGAGTGATGATGGTGGGCCGGATGGAGACACCCCGGAATCCCTGGAGCCGTGCAGCCAGGAGCTCTTCTCGAGCCAGGAGGAAGGTAGCCAGTCGTAGCGGCCGGTACTTGGTGGAGGACAAACAGAAGAGCAGGTTCCCGGTAAGCGGTTTTTTTTTGGGGGGGGAAGGAATTTTTTCGGTGCGGGCTCTTTGGGAGAGGAGGGTTAGGCATGCATGCCTAGATGCGGAATAGTGCATTGATGTGGTTTATCACATTGCGGTAATCGGCCTCTGTATTCTCCTCGAATGTCTCATCCAGAATGTGTGCAATGCGCTTGCGCAGGTTTATCGGGAGAGCCACCGTGGTCCTTGTCCCAGCCAGGCTAACGTGTCCGCGCCACTGTGTCGCGAGGGGAGGGGGGACCATTGCTGCACACAGGCAAGCTGCATATGGACCAGGGCGGAAGCTGCATTGCAGTAGAAGACCCTCCCTTGCTTCCCAGGTCACCCTCAGCAGCGAGATATCGTCCAGAATGACCTCCTGTGGAAAATGTTGGGACAGTGTTCAGTGTAGGTGCCCCCTGAAGCTGTTGGCTCTTCCCAAGGCACAGAAACCCAGAGGACAGTGCAGCCCTGAAACAATCAGTCCCCCTTACTCACCATTTTGAGGCTCCCATGGGATATGTGTGCTCTGTTCGGACGGGAAAATTATCCTATTGTGTAGGCCCTGTGTGTTTTCTACTCCTTAAGTGCGGGGGGAATCATTATTCTGTCTGGTATAAACAATGCTGCCTCTGTTAAATGTTGCATTTTGCCTATACAGCAGCATCAACCTTGAAACCTCAGCCGTCCCTCTTATCGCCTGTTCGGAGACCGCAAAGACTCAGGAAGAGACTGCGAAATAGCAAAGAAGACATGCTGCAAGAAGTGATGCGGCAATCTATTAAAGAGAATGAGAAAGCACAGAACTGGAGGGAAAGAGAAAGCAGGATCCGCCAGGAAAA
Organism: Trachemys scripta elegans; assembly: GCF_013100865.1. Lineage (NCBI taxonomy): Eukaryota > Metazoa > Chordata > Testudines > Emydidae > Trachemys > Trachemys scripta. Next base: position 60,871,541 of record NC_048304.1, on the reverse strand, counting down.
CGCAGCGCACTGGCAGCAAAGCACGGAGCACCGGCAGCAAAGCATGGATTGGCTCATAAGCATCCTGGAGCGCCAAGCAGACGCTATCCAGGAGCTCGTAGCCATGCAGAAAGAGGAGCAGTACCACAAACGCAAATGCCACCCCCCCTACAGCCCTTGTCCCAAAACTCTTTCCGTTGTGCCCCACTGTCACCTCCAACCCACTTTCCCCAACTTCCGTGTTCCTCACGCCACCCGTTGCCTCCAACACCAGTATCTTCACCACCCAGCCCTGAAAACCACGACCCTTACCCTCTGCACTCAACCCCCATCACCATGCAGTATAGCTATCCTGAAGTGCAGCACTCACTGCACAGCACACCAGACAGGACATACGCGAATCTGTGATTGTACCATTGCCCACTCCACCCCCTTGTTTCTTTTCAATAAATTTTTTTCTTTTCAATAAATGGATTCTTTGGCTTTGAAAACATTCTTTATTATTGCATAAAGTAAAAGACTCCTTAGCCCAGGAAATAAACAGGCATTGCAAGTCTGCTTGTCTGCTTAGCAGACACTGATTCCTAAAGATTGGAACTACTGCACTTCACTCCCGTGCAGGGCACCAGATATCATTACTGGTTTTCAGCCTCAAATTGCTCCCTCAAGGCATCCCTAATCCTTGCAGCCCCGCGCTGGGCCCATGTAATAGCCCGGCTCTTTGGCTGTGCAAATTCAGCCTCCCAGGTGTTGAAACTCGGAGGTCCATGCCTGAGTGAAGCTTTCACCCTTCCCTTCACAAATATTATGGAGGGCACAGCACGCGGATATAACTCTGGGGATGCTGTTTTCGGCCAAATCCAGCTTCCCATACAGAGATCGCCAGTGGCACTCCACAGTCATTCGGCACCGGCTCAGCCTGTAGTTGAACTGTTCCTTGCTGCTGTCAAGGCTCCCTGTCAAGTGTTCCGAAAGATGCGTGTGTCATGCACCTTTCCGGGCCAGCCTGTGTTAATGTCAATGAAACGCCCACGGTGATCCACAAGCGCCTGGAGAACCATAGAGAAATACCCCTTCCGATTAACGTACTCGGATCCTAGGTGGGGTGGTGCCAGAATAGGAATGTGCGTCCCATCTATCGCCCCTCCACAGTTAGGCAACCCCATTTGTGCAAAGCCATCCACTATTTCCTGCACGTTACCCAGAGTCACGGTTCTTCTGAGTAGGATGCGATTAATGGCCTTGCAAACTTGCATCAACATGATTCCAACGGTCGACTTTCCCACTCCAAACTGGTTTGCGACCGACCGGTAGCTGTCTGGAGTTGCCAGCTTCCAGATTGCAATAGCCACCCGCTTCTCCACTGGCAGGGCAGCTCTCAGTCTTGTGTCCTTGCGCCACAGGGTGGGGGCAAGCTCCTCACACAGTCCCATGAAAGTGACTTTTCTCATCCAAAAGTTCTGCAGCCACTGCTCGTCATCCCAGACTTCCATGATGGTGCTTGTTTCCCAAGCCCAAAAGCAGCATTCCACGGTGCTGAGCATGTCCGTGAATGCCACAAGCAATTTCGTGTTGTACTCGTTACGCGGCTCGATAGCATCGTCGGACTCCTCACTCTCACTGTCACTTTGGATCTTAAGGAATAGTTCGACAGCCAAACGTCACGTGCTGGCGAGATAAGTCAGCATACGCCTCAGCAGTTCGGGCTCCATTTCCCGTAGACAGATCGCGCTGCACAGAAACTGCTGAAAGATGGCGCCAAAGGTGGACGGAAACAAAGGGATTTCTGGGATGCAAAGCGGTGCATCACGGGGCGTTGGGACAGGACCCAGAATGTCCTGCACCCACACCCCCTTCCCCCAGCCACGGCGCCAGAATGGGAAGAGGTGCTTTGTGGGATAGCTGCCCATAATGCACCACTCCCAATAACGCTGCAGTTGCCGCAAATGTGGCCACGACAGTGCGCTGGGCAGCTGTCAGTGTGGACAGACTGCAGCGCTTTCCCTACTCAGTTGCACGAAGTCAGGTTTAACTCACAGCACTGTACATCTGCAAGTGTAGCCAAGGCCTAAGTGTAAAATCGGAGCAGTTTCTTATTTGAGGTACTGTGTAGGGGGAGATCAAATAACCCCTGATCCTTTGAAAGTTGAAGCCATTGTAAATTGGCCTGTATCCCAAACCAAAAAACAGGTCCAATCTTTCATAGGTCTGGTAATCTGTTATAGAAGGTTTGTGTGCGGGGGTTCAGTGACATTGTATCTGCAATCATAGATTTATGTAAAAAGACCCAGCCAAACAAAGTCATTTGGACAAAAGCATGCCAGGAAGGATTTGATAAGGTAAAGAAGAAGTTTACACTTGATAATTGGTTGGTGTAATCGAAGTGGAGAACTCACAGCCAATCTGGGGCTTGTGCCCTGCTTCCTAACAGTCTGCTTCCTAACTGTGCTGTTAGGTGAGTAGTCCTGGGCCTCATAGTGCAGCAGGGAACAGACTCCAGCTCTCCAAGTCTCCAGACTGGGCACTGATGGTAGCTCGGCACAGTTAAAAGGGCATTGACACTCCTACCCAATGATCAATCCTGGTGCTACAGGGCCACCTTTTCCAGAGAGCTCAGGGCCAGCTGTTGGGAGTTGCTGAGCCCTCCAGAAACTGCAGCCTCTCTTGAGAATGCTGGGACCCTGCTGGGACCTGCTCCTGGCAAGGGAGACTGGAATGGCTCAGGGAGGGCCAGCTCAGACAAAGCCTGGCTCAGTGCCTAGGGCATTGGCCTGGGACTCAGACTCAGGTTTATGGAGGGGTTCAGGGATCCCCTGGGTTCACCAAAGCATGTCACGTAAGGTCTCTACTGAAAGCCAGTGCCACACTGGCCATTGCGAGATGTGTGCCTGGGGAACGTGTGAGGAGTTATGTATCTGGACTGATTATATATTCTCTAAGTCTGGGTTAAAACAGGTCTCCCAAAGGTGATCCCCATTTTTTTTTTAAATAGAAATATCCTATCTCCTAGAACTGGAAGGGACCTTGAAAGGTCATTGAGTCCAGTCCAGCCTAGCCCAGCCCTTGCCTTCACTAGCAGGACCAAGTACTGATTTTGCCCCAGATCCCTAAGTGGCCTCCCCTCAAGGATTGAACTCACAACCCTGGGTTTAGGAGGCCAATGCTCAAACCACTGAGCTCTCCCTCCCCCCTAATTGCTGGGCAGACAGGGGGAAGGAGATGCCTACCTTCCTCTGGCTGGTTGCATGAAAATTGTCCATCGTCTGAGCAAAATGGTAATCAATAGATTGCAGGGGCTGGAGGAAAACACAAACCCAGCCAGAGTTACCCTCCTTAGGGGTAAGACAATGAACTTTGGAAACCAGATGTGGAGTGCAGATGAACCCCCAGGGATTCCTCCAGTCAGGGAGGACAAGCTGCCATTGGATTTAAAGGGCTCTCAGCCAAACCAGTTGAAAGGGCCGCAGAAAGGCTGAGGGTGGGGGTGGGGGAAAGCTGTCATGTAGGCGACGGGGGAATGCCTTGTAATTAAGCCTAGTCTCTGGGACGCGTGTGATGTGACCATTTGTTGCCAGTTACTTCTACTCAAGGTAACTTGAATCTCTGCCCTTGGATGATACATGTGTCCTTGTTTTCACTATAACATGATCTAAGTGCGGGTGCTAGGCCAAGCGGGGATCGGGAGCTGAATCATGCAAGAGGGTGTGTTCTGTTCCTTTGGAAGCAGCGAACCAGAGAGTTCTGTGAGCATCCAGTGGAGCAGGAGCTGGCACTCCAGGGACCTTCCGAGGGCTCGGGGTTGGCGTGTTCCCGTTGCTCACCTGTACTGAGAGCGAGGCCTGCGGAGGCTGGTGGGCAGGGCTTGTGCTGCCAGAGACCAGTGGAGTTGGGAAGCTGCCCCCCAACAGGCACAGACAAAGCTACCCCTGGGCAGCGTCATGGTCAGGGATGCAGGCTCAATTCCCTACTCTGCTACAGACTCACTGGGTGCCCTTGTGCCAGTCACTTCGTCCCTCAGATCCCCATCTGCCCCTTCTCCCAGAGTAAGCACATTAATGGCTGTGAGGCGCTCAGACGCAATGGCGAAGTCTTGTGGCTGTCCGCAGGGCAGGGTTACATACAAGGTGCTTGGGTGAGGGGCTGCCCCAGCAGGGTGTGCCTGTACCCCATCAGAGCGTGTGGGCCCCCTCGCTGTCCCAGCACACGAGCTTGAATGACAAACAGCTGCTTTCCACATACATAAGACCATGTGTGTTGCACAATTGTTAGGCACAGTGACTCACTGGGAACTTCCCACCCACACTGTCTCCCAGCCCTGCCAGCAGCAAACATCTAACCACTGGTCCCCTTTTCCCAGCCGCTCACCTCTCTGTGCCTCTGCTGGTGACGGTTGTCTGTCTGTAACAGGGGCAGCTGCTGCATCCTAGAAGCACAGAAAGGAAGGGTCTGAGCACATGCCTCACTGGGCGAGACGGCACAGCTCATCCAGCTTCCCTTCCCCTGAAAAGGAGCAGAACTTGAGGGATGGCTCAGTGGTTTGAGCATTGGCTTGTTAAACCCAGGGTTGTAAGCCCAATCCTTAAGGGGGCCCATTTAGAGGATCTGGGGCAAAATCAGTACTTGGTCCTGCTAGTGAAGGCAGGGGGTTAGAATTAATGTCCCTTCCAGCTCTATGAGATAGGTATATCTCCATATTATTATAGAACTCAGCACCCCATGCCTCTGCAGGGCTGAGCCCCCATGTGGGAGGCACCAATCAACCCAGCCTTGGGATTTTCCTGAGCCTGCCATGGGGCCAGTCCCACCAGTCCACCTCTGCGGGTTCTAATTCACACGCAGATGGGATGAATACCCTGGTGTGCAGAACAGCCAGGCCTGGCCACACACACACCACCTTGCAGGCCATACAAGTGCTGAGGGGCAAAGTGGCTTCTGGCTCAGAAATATCCCTCTGCTTGGGAAGAGCTCACCCCTGTGGCAGACATAGCACCATTGAGCTACGGCCACCCCCGGCAAATCTGCATGGCAGGTGGCACAGAGAGGATGGCAATAGACGCATGTGGCTCAGATCAGGAGGAGCTTGAAGACCTGGAGCCATGCTCCCCAGACCACTGCAGCTGCCAATGGAGAACTCCCTTGTGCAGGAGAACTCTTGTGCTCACCACCCCCTGTTTGTGGCACAAAGGAGGGGGGGTGTCTATGCCCGAGTGGGTGGCAAATCAGAACTCCACTGGTGTTTTGGGGCCTTATGTCAGTGGCATAAGTCAGAGCTGCCCCTTGGCTGCTCTAGCGTATGCCTGGGCTGAGTGCTACTGGTCCTTAGGCCTTCCCACAGTTCCTCCATGCACCCAGGAAGGACAGACAAGCTCTCCCATGGCACACTGCAAAAGAATTCATAGAAGGGCTCTGCTGGCTCCTGCGCTAAGCACCATTGGATGTGCCGTAGCAGTCCTAGTGCCACATAGCGCAGTGCCAGGGCAGATGCAGGCACTCAAGGGTTACACTGCAGCGCCCCTGCCTCCCTCTAGCTATGTGGAGTCACATGAGTGCAGATCACTCCAGGGAACTCTGCAATGAAAATAGAGCTGCAGCTGCCAGTCCTTAGACTTTTTGGCTGTCCAGTGGTTAGATGTTTGCTGCTGGTCCTTAGGCCACATCTACACTACAAACATTCGTCATCTCAAGTTACATCGGCATACAGCCGCCGCAGTTAGTACAATACTTGTATCTGCACACGTGGCACCTTGTATCGGTGGTGCGCGTACTCTCCAGGAGCGTTTGTATCAATGCAGAGTGTGGTACACCATGGGTAGGTATCCCATGGTGCAACACACCACCGTCCAGTACATTGTCTTTTGGGAAGTTTTGGCAATGCATGATGGGGCTGAAATGAGTCATGCAGGGATGACTGGGAGCATGGGGTCAACTTCCCAGTTTGCAGCTGTCTCCTTCCTACAATGGCATCTGTCTCCTGTAATTTTTGCACCTTTTTTTCGAAATCGCACATACTCGTGCAGCCTTCCTCACTGTCCTCCATCTCCGACAGAAGCATGGAGCCTGCATAGCTCTGTGCTATTTTTATGAGCGTTACAAGCACAGGGCGCGTGATCCTGCTGTATTTGCAGAGCCGCAAGAAGAACCGAATGAGTGGGGAACATGATTCTTTGGAGGACATACAGAGAGCCAATTCAAGGTTGTTGGTGGCATTCACAGAGCAGCCGCAAATGGTGGAGTGCCGCTTCTGGGCCCGAGAAACAAGCACTAACTGTGGGATCACGTCGTAATGCAGGTTTGGGATGATCAGTGGCTGCAGAACTTTCAGATGTGCAAGGCCACGTTCCAGGATCTGGGCGCTGAGCTCACCCCAGCCCTCCAGCACAGGGACACCTGAATGAGAGCTGAGCTGACAGTGGAGAAGTGAGTGGCAATCACCCTGTGGAAACTTGCAATGCCAGATTGCGTCCAGTGAGTGGGAATCAATTTGGATTGGGGAAATCCACCGCAGGGGCCATTGACTCTCAGCAATGTGCAGGACATAGTGGATGGGTTTGCAGCACTGGGCTTCTGTCAGCGGTCCCTGATCTAGTCTCACATGGGGTCTCTACTGCTCCCTGTCTGGCTTTCTTTGGTTATTCCCTAATCAGGGCAGTTCTTAGCCCCCTGGCCTCTAATTAGGCCCTGGAGTCTGCTTTGGTTCTTGTTTCTGGAGGCAGCCTGGTACAGAGGTGTTGCCCTTTCACTGTCCCAGGCCTTTCTGCCCCCTTTCCTTCTCTGAGCCCTCTCCTTTTATAGCAGGCCTTGTTTCCCTTATTGGTTGCAGCAGTGGGTGCCTGCCTCCATGACTGGCAGTTGTGGCAGCTGCATAGGGGTGTGGTTAGCCTCCCCTCCCTCTACTGCCTCTGCTCAGTATGAGGTTTGTGGACCCCATTACTGCAATGGGGCGATAGCTGGCATGCATTTTGGCACTAGCCCACCCTGCCAAGGAGTACCTCAACAGAAAGGGCTACTTTTCTGTGGTTATACAAGCATTGGTGGATCACTGGGGATGCTTCACTGCCATCAGTGTGGGCTGGTCAGGGAAGGTGCATGCCACTCACATCTTTAAGAACACAGGCCTGATCAGAAAGCTGCAAGCAGGGATGTTCTTTCCTGACCAGCACATTACCACTGGAGATACTGAAATGCCAGTAGTAATCCTGGGGAACCCAGCTTGCTCCCTGCTCCATAGGACCATGAACATAAGAATGGCCATTACTGGGTCAGACCAAAGGTCAATCTCCCAGTATCCTGTCCTCTGACAGTGGCCAATGGCAGGTGCCCCAAAAGGAATGAACAGACAGGTTATCGTCAAGTTGTTGGGGTCCACTAGGTATAGCTACCAGGTACCTCGGGAGAGCGGAAGGCCAAAAGTGTCGATGAAACTCTTTTGCTCTGGGCCTACCTGAACCACAGTGACTCCATCTTGGGAACTCTCACCTACTTCTATGCTAACTGTTTACATGCTCTGAAGTAGGCTGAAGCAGAAATGTAACGTCAGCTTTTTAGCAGATGGCTGCAGTTTCACTCACACTAGCAGAAATAATAGAGATAAGGGAAGCGAGGGAAAGGAGGGGTAGTTAGTTTGCAGGCGTCTAATCCAAGGTCTCAAAGACTGAGAAAGTTTTCTCACAAGCTTATGTAGAGTTTATTGTAACAGTTGTCTGGAAGGGAGGGGTAAGGGGGAACAGCCAGACAAAGAGATGTATGTAAACAGTTTGGAGTATAAAAGGTAAAAGTTGTTTGTATTTGTTGCACTTGATTTGAGACATGCTGGTCTCCTAGTGCCATTTCAGAGCTCTGAAATAAACTTGGCTTGCTTTCTCCCCTCAGTGTCTTTATTGGTGCCAAGCACACCAGGCGACGAACCCCCTGTTTGCCATCTCAGGCCCAGTTCTGGGCAGGCAACAAAGTGATCCATGCCGTGTCACCCAATCCCAGCTTCTGGCAAACAGAGGCAAGGGACACCATTCCTGCCCATCCTGGCTAATAGCCATTGATGGACCTATCTTCCATGAATCTATCTAGCTCCCTTTTGAACTCCGTTATAGTATTGGCCTTCACAACACCCTCTGGCAAGGAGTTCCAGAGGTTGACAGTGTGTTGCGTGAAAAAATACTTTCTTGTGTTTGTTTTAAACCTGTTATCTATTAATTTCATTTGATGGTCCCTTGTTCTTGTATTATGAGAAGGAGTAAATAACACTTCCTTATTTACTTTCTCTACACCACTCATGATTTTATAGACCTCTATCATATCCCCCTGTGGAAGCAGAGAAAGAACTGACAGGAAGGGGATTGCAATGCATTGCAGTTTGTTAGCAAGAGTCAGGCTAGCTGTAACCCTAATAACGCGAGATTTGTAGAAGCGAGGATTGTGTGAGGCGAGTGGGAAAGAACCGTGTGAGAAGTTGTTGCGACCTTGTGTAGATAAGATGGAATGTAGACTAGAGTCTAAATAAGTGAGAAAAATAAGTTATCAGGATGACCTATGTATAAACAAAATGCAGCTGTTGCTCATTATTGTCTGTAACAAAAGGTATAAATGCTTGCTATAATTGTTTACCTGTAGAGAGACCTGCGTAGGAGGGGGAGACCCTGTGTCCTAGTGCACTCTCCCCCTCTACACAATTGCTTGAGAAAATAAAGTATCTGACTTTGCTGCACCCAACCAAAAGAGTGAGAATTGGGTTTTTCTCCGACAATTTGGGGGCTCGTCCCGGATGGCATCGCCCGCTGAGATAGCGGCAACTGCTGTGGACCGTTCCCCTTCGAACCCCATGGCTCCACAGTAGAGGTAGGAGACCTTTTGAAATCTCTATTGGGGTATCGGAGGAGGACTGTCCGTGGGGCCGTCTGTCCCTGTTGGGCTTACGCCATCCGAACGTATTGACTGTGCAGCAGGATCAGATTCAGAACGGTGCTGGGGAACTGTTTTGTTGCCCCCAATAAGGTTAATGCATAAGGGAAATGCATTAGGTATGCACTGGTGCTGAGGGGTTTTTACCGCCTCAAGAGGGGTTGTTACTGCCTCATAGTGTATTGAGTCTGGACATAAGGTATAGATGCATCATGGTATTTAGAAATAGAGGCCTTGGTGTGTGTGTGTGTACACCAGTGTGAATGAAATAAGATGCCCAGAGTATTCTGTGAAGCGAAAGCTCGTGACCAGAAATATTCTAAAGCAAGCCCGGTAACTAGAGGGTCTGTAGAAGATCCAACCCACGGTGGGCTGGCTCGGCCTGGCATCGTCCGGTGAGGAAGCTACCTGGGTCTAGGAGTGTGTGAACTCATCTTCCCTCCCCCTTTCCTCTCTGTGTGAGCCGCTGATAGTCTGATCATTTCACTGGATGCAACGAGAGTGAGCAGCGCCGTCTCTCTGAGACTAGCTGACGCTCTTTGCTGAAGGGAGGTGTAGAAGGGTCGTGGCCATCCTTGTTAGCCTCTCCTGTGTGAGTACCCTGTAAGGAGAGACCCTTAGTTTATGAGCCGCTAGCGCGGACAGGGCATCCTCCCAGTGTGTGTGATTGGAAAATGGGTGGGGGACAGTCTAAGCATTCCCCCTCACCCCCTAAGGGTACCCCAGATTACATGTATGTACATTATGGTCCTAGAACCTGCAGGTATTTAGAAATTGGAATCTTTACACGCGTGAAAATCCACCTAAACAATGCCCACTAGAAGGTACCTTCAATCTAGATAAGATCATACATCTCAGAGGAGCTATAATCATCAAAAAAGCCTCTGACACACAGTGGGGGCAATTTGTCTATTGAGGAAAAGGAACGGGTTAATTTGAAATTCAGCTTGGTCCAGAGATAAAGAGAAAGTTGCTCTGTGTTCAAGGTCAAAAATCAACGCAGACCATGCTAAATACAAAGAAAAACTGCTTACGTCCCCAGATGGCTGTGAAAAAATATAGACAGAGGCAAACCAAAAGCAATACAAGTTACAGGACTGAGGTTACATATGCAAAGCTTAACTGTCCAGTGAGATCCAACAGTCTGCCTTTGCGACCCTGGAGCCGGCGTGGTTTGGGGATGCTGAAGAAGCCACAGGCAGCCGGCCTGGACTGGAATCTCTGAAAAGACGCCCCAGGAGACCCCAGGGTGTAAGAGAACAGCCCTCCCAAGAGTGGAAGCAAGTTGGAGATTCTGGACAAGCTGTATAAAGGATAATCTCCCGTCCACCTCTCCCCCTTCTCTGGACGTTATACACAGACGTGGCCAGTCTGGACATTCGTGTGTGAGTATGAAAGTGGCTTAGAGCTTGGGGCATTAATGTTTTTTTCCCTGAGTGATGTGGGAGCGTTTCCAACACTCTCTGTTGTTGGTTTATTATTTTATTAATGAAGCTTTAAAATTCAGTCATAATGCACACCATCTATTTGTTTTGCCCTTGTTATTTTATGTTTGCTTTGCTTGGTATTGTTGGTGTTATATGTTGAGAATTGCATGATTAAAAGTGTGCCTACTCTCAGCTGCAGTAAGTCTGAGAATCGGAGAGGGGTTTAGCATTCCTCTCTCCACGCCGGTTGACCGGGAAGGGTGTCAGGTGGATCTACCCCCAGTCGTAGCAGGACTGGGCAATAGAGAAGTTGGAGAAAAGGGAAGAGTTGTGTACTTGGTAACTAGAATTGAGCAATTAATAGATCATGAACCAGGCAACAACTCAAACCTACATCCAGGGCAAGTTGCAAGCCTTGAGACAGGACTTCCAGGCAGAAAAGGAAGCACTAGCTAAGCAAGTACCGGTCCTTCAGGGACTTGTCAAAATTTAACCATTTGTGCTCAGCATACACCGTAACAGCAGTGTGTTTGCCAAAAGAGGAAATCAAATAAACGCCAATGGGTCATGCGTTTTTGCCCAGGTGGAAAGCCTCACGAGGGAGGACTCGGTAGCCTTGTGAGTAAGAATGTTTAATGGAAGAGACCAGGAAGGGTGGGGGCTAGTTGAGAAGCCCACCTTCCTAGCTAAATTGGTAGTGGAACAAGCCGGTGCCCATGGAAGGGACGGTTCAGCGAGAAAAGCAGGATCGGGCCCAAGCATGCAGGCAACAGATAGAGAGATTGGAAAACAGGTTGGAAACTTTGAGGGCATAGTGGAAGGAAAGGAGTAAGTAATTATAAGCATGGGGATTTCAAATCCTCAGGACAATCATTGGAATGGTAAAATCTGAGTTGATTGGGTGTTGTTTTGGGAGACAAGCAAATGATTTAAGAAAAGAGAGTGAGAAGTTAACTCTAATTGCTAGAGGGAATCAAGCAGTGAAACTTGGTAGGAATGTCTGTAAATAATCCAGGCAAGAGGTTATTTAAGTGGAATTATTCGACTATGAATAAGTTAGTCGAATTTGCTGAAGAACACTCCTGCTGTGTACAATCTGTATTTTATAAGTTTGAGATTAATTGGTATTGTTTAAAGTTGCAGAACCGAGAATACTTTTGCCAGACACAGGAAACTAGGGTTGTTTAATATGGTATTTAGCATTTAATCCTTAAGGTGACTTAATCCTTTACAAGATTTAAAATGTTTTAAATAAAGACTAAAAGTTGTGGCTGCAGCAGGGTAGTAAAAGCCAGGAGAATAAAAGATTTGAATTTGTTTTTGGGTAACAAAATAGCAGATAAAAGATCTGGTAAAGAGAGAGAAGGACAGTGCCCCTGGCTCTGTGTGGTCGAGCTGTCACTTTACTAGGGGTGCATGGAGATTTTGTAAGCACAAAAGAAACAGTTACACCTTGTGTAGAAATTAATATGACTAGTGTTGTGGAAGTTGAATTATGGAGGAAATGTGCATTTTCCACAGAACATGTGCAGTGTATATTGTAGTAGGGGTAAAAGAAATGTAACCTTGCCATGCTATTTAATTAAAATCCTATTAGGCTCTAAGGAGCAGTATAAGTAGTGTTTTCTTTCAGATCACTGTGTGTTTGAAAGCAGGAGTTAGAAGTAAAAGGCAATCAAAAGTCTGGGAAAGTTAATTGTGTCTCTTTTTAAGTAAGAATCTTTAAGCTGTTGTTATAACTATAAAGGGAAGGGTAACAGCCCTCCTGTGTACAATACTATAAAATCCCTCCTGGCCAGAGACTCCAAAATCCTTTTATCTTGTAAAGGGTTAAGAAGCTCAGATAACCTGGCTGACACCTGACCCAAAGGACCAATAAGGGGACAAGATACTTTCAAAACTTGGTGGGGGGGGGGGAGGCTTTTGTTCGTGCTCTTTGTTTTGGGGGTTGTTCGCTCTTGGGACTAAGAGGGACCAGACATCAATCCATACTCTCCAAATCTTTCTGAACAAGTCTCTCATATTTCAAACTTGTAACTAACAGCCAGGCAAGGCGTGTTAGTTTAATCTTTGTTTTCTCAACTTGTAAATGTTCCTTTTGCTAGAGTGTTTATCTCTGTTTGCTGTAGCTTTGAACTTAAGGCTAGAGGGGGTTCCTCTGGACTCTTTGAAACTGATTACCCTGTAAAGTTATTTTCCATCCTGATTTTACAGAGATGATTTTTACCTTTTCTTTAATTAAAAGCCTTCTTTTTAAGAACCTGATTGATTTTTCCTTGTTTTAAGATCCAAGGGGTTGGATCTGGATTCACCAGGAACTTGTGGGGGAAAGGAGGGGGGATGGTTAAATTCTCCTTGTGTTAAGATCCAAGGGTTTGGATCGGTGTTCACCAGGAAATTGGTGAAGAAGTCTCTCAAAGCTACCCAGGGAAGGGAATTAGCACTTGGGAGTGGTGGCAGCAAAACCAGATCTAAGCTGGTAGTTAAGCTTAGAAGTTTTCATGCAGGCCCCCACATCTGTACCCTAAAGTTCAGAGTGGGGAAGAAACCTTGACAGCTGTGGATAGCTTTGGATCCAGAAGCAAGCCAGAAAGCATCTGTATTAATGCAAATTATCTAACTGATAAGGGTAGAAGCCACTAAAACCTGGGCTGCCTATGAAACAAATACAAGCAAATATGGGGTAATTCCTCTGTTTTGCCTGAAAATCAACAGGAGTATTTGTATATAAAAGAAATATTTTAAGCAATGACTGACTGCCCAGAAGGGGTAGACCTCTGTTTTTTGTCTTTCAGATAATCAGAGAAAACTGATGCCAGCTGAACAACATTCAGCGTACCATGCATTTACTGGCAAAATAGGAATTATGTTTTGTGTTCTATGTCCTGTTTTGTGGTGTTTGTCTCGTGGCCAGAATTGTTGTGTTTAATATTTTCATAGGACAGTCTAGTTCAAAATTAAATAGAAGGATTAAATAAAAAAAGCAGATACTTGTTTTATTCAACTTGGAATACAAAGGGTTTGGATAAATCATGATATACTAAAGTCTAATACATTTGCTTAAGTAAGAAAAAGAAACTTTATTGGCCAGCTCTTTTAATTGAAAAAATTGTTGTTAAAATTTGCATACCAACAGTCTTTGGAAGCAAGGACATGAAAGGTTAACCCACTCCCCATATTGCCCATGGGATCCTTCTGGCTACCTCAGATTTCTAGCCAGAGGGCTGGGGAGGGAGGGAAGCTATTGGACACCAGAGGTTGTACCGAGTGGACTCCTCGAAAGTGGGTGTGCTTGTCCTGGCTTGTTGCTCCAAAGCTCTGTATATAAGTTATTTTACTGGAAGGGTGTATATGGCATACATTGAATAATAAGACTAAAGTACTGTCATGGAAAAAGTCACCCACACATTGATTTTAGTTCACAGACTCAAGCCTGAGGCTAGTTTATTGCAATACATACCAACATGTTGGGATGACAGTCCGAAAACTGTCATACCCAGCAGCAGCTCGCAGGCTGCTTTATTCCGTCAAACCGCAAGCGTATTACAAATAATACGTCATTTATGCGAAAATAAGAGTAGGAGTCTGTTCCTTTTTCCCGGTAGTTTCCTCATTACTTACGAGAATTGGGTGCCTATTGGGTGGGGGGTTTCTTGGTGGTTTTGACATAGGTGGTACTTGGCACCAGTTGGGGTGTTGTTTTTCGTCAGGGTACATATTGTTCTCCGGGGGGGATTTACAGGACGCCCAAAGATGATATATGATTGGCTGATGGCAGGTAGCTGACCTTTACTAGAAGCAATTTCTTCATATAAGCCGTTACTATATTTCATCAATTAGCAGTTACCATGTTTTTCCATCAACCAGTAGTTATCATGTTGCTAAGGCCTTTTGCATGGCTTCCTTCCCCTCCCTCCTCTGGTCATGGCCCATGACCGTATTTGGCAGGGGATTGCACAGCCCAGTTTAGTTCAGATTCTGGCCTGTACTGCCTTACATAAAGGCCGTCTGTGTAGTCAGCTTCTGTCAGAGGACCTGAATTTGGGCCTTCGGTGTTACTCTGGTAGTCATTAAGAAGACTACCTAGTTCTTTTTCCCCATAGTACTGTATAATGGCAATGTGTATGTGTTCATTGTTGGGAAAAGGTGTATGAGTGAAGAGTGGAAGTTTCCTTTGTAGGTTAAAAGAAACCAAGAAGGGGAGAAGGAAAAAGAACAGAATGAGTTAACTGGGGGAAAAAAATAGCTAGCAAGCTCAGTCCAAAGATAAGACGCTGGCCCCATTCAAGGACACTGCTTACAGCTAAGACTTGGCTGACAACCAAGAAAAGGGGGGGCTTGAATGAGCCCAAGCAGCTGTAAAATCTGCAAAACACTGCCAGGCATTAATGAAATGTGTTAGGTGTCTTTTCTCACAGGTAGAAGAAGTGCTACCCAAAGACCCCAGCAGCCCTGCCATTTATTGAAACCAGGAGACTGAGTCTACATAAAGTCCATCAACGAAAGACTGCTTTGGCTCCAGGCTGGAAGGGCCCTTTCCAAGTCCTGTTAACCACCAACATTGCTGTGAAGTGCCAAGGACTGCCTACCTGGACCCATGCTTCTCACTGAAAAAAGACCCCTCCACCTCAGGAGGATTCTCTGACTGATGATAAGCCTATTTCTCTTTCTAGCTCTGCTGTGCCTTCTGGACAGCAGGAGAAAAAAAGACAAGGTGAAGTGCTAGTAACCTCTCCCTTGTCCACTGATAGACCTACTGTGCCTTTAGATTTTTCTAGAAGAAGCAAAACCATTATGGGGTGATGTGCTAGTAACCTCTCCCCGTATGATGCTGAACCATGACTGTTTCAGGAAAAGAGAAGAAGGAACACTCGCTCCATTGAAACCACCAAAGTTCAGGGATTCCTGACTACAAAAGATATTAAGAACTGACCCTGGTGAAGAAACAAAGAATTATACACTGGCAGGAAGAAACTTGTGGGACCCATGCTTGGGAATGTGGTATTGATTTGATTTTGGGGTTTATTCTACAGGCTGCACCCTGTGTTTTGGGTAAGTCCTTCAGCATGTATTGCCCTCCCTAATTGGATTTTAAATGACAAGTACCAAAGGCACCTTATTAAAGCCTGCCATCTCCTCCATTACACTATTACCCCTGTAACACATCCAAATACAGACAATGATATACCATGTACAGTGAACAATTGAGTGGAAAACAAATGGATCAGTGGAGATGATGTCTGTTCCTGGAACTTGCACTGTGTTAAATGAGAGAGGCCCTTATTGTCATTTGGTCACCCAATTAGTGAATAATCAAACAAATACCCAAAGAGTTTGTTCTGCCACTGGAAATTTTACCTGCATAGAAATTATTCCAGTGACTAATAATGTTACCTGTACCTTATTGCAATACCCCTCCTCTTATGCCATTAATATTAAAGCCTCCCAGAAGTACATAAAGGTGTTTAACCAACAGATATGGTACAGTACTACACCAAAGAGAGATGTATTAGGATATCGATGGACTGTGATTAATACTACATTAGGGACTATTACATTGCCCTTATCCAGTTTCCAGATCACCTCTACATACCCAAATTGCTCACAGGGAGCTGCCATTAGATTAGCACAACAGAGGGCTTGGGTTATTTCCTCTAGAAAGAAGAGAGACTTGACCGGATCCCTATGGGATGGGGCCAATAGTGCAGCAGCAGTTTGGAATATTTTTAGAAGCCAAGAACATGATGAGAAATTGGGACAACTAGAGAAGGCCACTGGCCTTAGTTCTGGGGCACAGCTAACCCAGGTACAGCCTGGAGTTGGTGAGTTACATGTTATTTCCGCCCTTAGTTCTATGACCCAGAAGTTGCTGACAGAGATGGTATTGAATATCACTGAGGCTGGGAAGGCATTGCAGTGGGATCTAGCATGTTCAGAAATTCAGGATTTCCTGAATGACCAGCTAATGGCTATTCAGAATGATCTTGAGCATCAGGCTTGGCTCACTGTCCTTACAGACACATCAGGAGTACCATCTGATCTGTAGCCATGGAGACTTATTTGGAGATTTTCTGGGTGGATGTGCGGATGTTCACAGTGCTCCTTCCAAGCATATGGACCGGTTGAGGGTGTGGGCTCCCACATACCGAATCCTGCCGGGTCCAAGGGGAGGATGCATGTGGGATTGGGTAATTCACCGAGACATTTTCAAGCTAATTTTAAAAAAATTAAAAAAGATTAATGGAGAGATCCTATCTCCTAGAACTGGAAGGGACCTTGAAAGGTCATCAAGTCCAGCCCCCTGCCTTCACTAGCAGGACTAAGTACTGATTTTGCCTGAGATCCACTAAGTGGCCCCCTCAAGGGCTGAACTCATAACGCTGGGTTTAGCAGGCCAATGCTCAAACCACTGAGCTATCCCTCAAGTTCTGCTTCTCTTCAAGGGAAGGGAAGCTGGATGAGATGTGCCGTCTTGCCCAGTGATGCATGTGCTCAGACCCTGCCTTTCTGTACTTCTAGGATGAGGGTGTGTTAAAGCCACCACACTGCAAGATATACATTTTAATCTCACTACCGCTGCAGGCAATCATATTATTTACTGGTCTGCAGACAGAATTGTGCAAGTAGCCCTTAGGTTCCAGATACCCTTTAATTGGACCAGCTTAGTACCTGATCGATTTCAAAATATGCTTTCACTGTTACCAGAGGTTCAGAGAATCTCTGAAATACAAGGGCAAATTCACATGCTTCAAAATATATATCAAGTTGAAAAGTATGCCTTTCATACAGCTTATAGAGTGTCTACTTTATGTACTAAGTATGATGTATTGTGCTTTATGACTAAAACTGTACAACAACCCCATCACATTATTGCTATGGGAATGTTATTGCTTGTATTGCTATTAGTTAGCTTAGGATTATGTTATTATTGTTGTAAAGGACGTACTAATAGTAATATCTTTCATGTTCATGCTAATCATGCATTGTCATTACATCCAATCAAAACCCCTAAGGTTGAAGCATCTGATGTAGAATCTGAAATCCAAGACTTAATGCAAATAGAGATTTAAGAATGTTTGTTGTACTAGTAGTACAAAATGGGGGAGGTATGGAATTAGAGAAAGAACTGAAAGGAAGGGGATTGTAATGCATGACAGTTTGTTAGCAAGAGTCAGGCTAGCTGTAACCCTAATAATGCAAGATTTGTAAAAGCGAGGATTGTGTGAGGTGAGTGGGAAAGAACTGTGTGAGAAGTTGTTGCGACCTTGTGTAGATAAGATGGAATGTAGACTAGAGTCTAAATAAGTGAGAAAAATAAGTTATCAGGATGACCTATGTATAAACAAAATGCAGCTGTTGCTCATTATTGTCTGTAACAAAAGGTATAAATGCTTGCTGTAATTGTTTACCTGTAGAGAGACCTGCCTAGGAGGGGGAGACCCTGTGTCCTAGTGCACTCTCTCCCTCTACGCAATTGCTTGAGAAAATAAAGTATCTGACTTTGCTGCACCCAACCAAAAGAGTGAGAATTGGGTTTTTCTCCAACACTCCCTTAGTTGCCTCTTTTCCAAGCTGAAAAGTCCCAGTCTTATCTCTCCTCATACAGAAGCCATTCTATACCCCTAATAATTTTTGTTGCCCTTTTCTGAACTTTTTCCAATTCCAATATGTCTTTTTTGAGATGTGGAGACCACATCTGCATGCAGTATTCAAGGTGTGGGCATACCATGGATTTATATAGAGGCAACGTGATATTTTCTGTCTTATTATCTATCCCTTTCTTGATGATTCCCAACATTCTGTTCACTTTTTTGACTGCCACTGCACCTTGAGTGGATGATTTCAGGGAACTATCCACAATGACTCCAAGATCTCTTTCTTGAGTGGTAACAGCTAATTTAGACCCCATCATTGTATATGTATAGTTAGGATTATGTTTTCCAATATGCATTACTTAGCATTTATCAACATTCAATTTCATCTGCCATTTTGTTGCCCAGTCACCTAGTTTTGTGAGATCCTTATGTAGCTCTTCGCAGTCTGCCTGGGACTTAACTACCTTGAGTAGTTTTGTATCATCTGCAAATTTTGCCACCTCACTATTTACCCCTTTTTGCAGATCATTTATGAATATGTTAAATAGGACTGGGCCCAGTACAGATCCCTGGGGAACTCTGTTATTTACCTCTCTCCATTCTGAAAACTGACCATTTATTCCTACCCTTTGTTTCCTATCTTTTAATCAGTTACCAATCCATGAGAGAACCTTCCCTCTTATCCCATGACTGCTTATTTTGCTTAAGAGCCTTTGGTGAGGGACCTTGTCAAAGGCTTTCTGAAAATCTAAATACAGTATATCCATTGGATCTCCTTTGTCCACATGCTTGTTGACCCCCTCAAAGAATTCTAGTAGATTGGTGAGGCATGATTTCCCTTTACAAAAACCACATTGACTATTTCCCAACAAATTATGTTCATCTATGTGTCTGACAATTTTGTTCTTTATGATAGTTTCAACCGATTTGCCTGGTACTGAAGTGAGGCTTACCGGCCTGTAGTTGCCAGGGTCACATCTGGAGCCCTTTTTAAAAATTGGCGTCACATTAGCTATCCTCCAGTCATTTGGTACAGAAGCAGATTTAAATGATAGGTTACAGATGACAGTTAGTAGTTCTGCAATTTCACATTTGAGTTCCTTCAGAACTCTTGGGTGAATACCATCAGGTCCTGGAGACTTATTTCTGTTTAGTTTATCAATTTGTTCCAAAACCTCTGTGACGGGTTGGATCACAGAACCCCCCCTTGGGAGCTGCCACCCGATGTGCCAAGACTACTTCTACCCCTGCCTTCCCTGCCAGCTCGGGATCCCAGCACCCTGTCTTACTGAGCCAGACACTCCCATCTGCTCCAACAAAGACCCAGGGTCTGAATTACTTGCCCCAAAGCTGCAGGTTTACCTGAAAGCAGCTAACAGAAGTGTTCCTGTCTTTAACACTCAGATGCCCAACTCCCAATGGGGTCTAAACCCAAATAAATCCATTTTACCCTGCATAAGCTTTATGAATTGTTCACCTTCTATATCACTGATAGAGAGATATGCATGCTGTTTGCTCCCCCTGGTATTAATACAAATTCTGGGTTAATTAATAAGTAAAACGTGATTTTATTAAATACAGAAAGCAGGATTTAAGTGGTTCCAAGTAGTAACAGATAGAACAAAGTAAGGGTATGTCTACACTACGGGATTACTCCGAATTTACAGAATTCGATTTTTGGCAACCAATTGTATAAAGTCAAGTGCATTCGGCCACACTAAGCACATTAATTTGGTGGTGTGCGTCCATGTACCGAGGCTAGCGTCAACTTCCAGAGCGTTGCACTGTGGGTAGCTATCCCATAGCTACCTCATAGTTCCCGCAGTCTCCCCTGCTCATTGGAATTCTGGGTTGAGATCCCAATGCTTGATGGGGCAAAAAACACTGTCACTGGTGGTTCTGGGTATAGCCTCATCCCTCCCGCCATGAAAGAAATGGCAGACAACCATTTTGCACCTTTTTTCCTGGGTGAACTGTGCAGACGCCATACCCTGGCAAGCATGGAGCCCGCTCAGCTCAAGACAGCAGTCATGAACATTGTAAACACCTAGCGCATTATCGTGCAGTTTATGCTGAACCAGGACCTGAAAAACCAGGTGAGGAGGAGGTGGCTACAGCAGCGCAGCAACGAGACTGATGAGGACATGGACACAGAATTCTCTCAAACCGTGGTCCCCAGCACTTTGGAGATCATGCTGTTAATGGGGCAGGTTATAGCCTTGGAACGCTGATTCTGGTCCCGGGAAACAAGCACAGACTGGTGGGACCGCATAGTGTTGCAGGTCTGGGATGATTCCCAGTGGCCGCGTAACTTTCGCATGCGTAAGGGCACTTTCATGGAACTTTGTGACTTGCTTTCCCCTGCCCTGAAGCGCCAGAATACCATGATGAGAGCAACCCTCACAGTTGAGAAGTGAGAAGTGAGAAGCAACGCCAGACAGCTACCGGTCAGTCGGGAATCAATTTGGAGTGGGTAAATCTACTGTGGGGGCTGCTGTGATGCAAGTAGCTAAAGCAATCACTGAGCTGCTGCTACGAAAGGTAGTGACTCTGGGAAATGTGCAGGTCATAGTGGATGGCTTTGCTGCAATGGGATTCCCTGTGGTGGGGCGATAGATGGAACCCATATCCCTATCTTGGCATCAGAGCACCAGGGCAGCCAGTACATAAACCGCAAGGGGTACTTTTCAATGGATGAAATACGGGAATTTAATTAAGGGGACAGAGGTGGCCGTTCCTACTGGGCTGTTTGCCTGTGTCTGAAAAGAAATCTTTCCTTGCAGTTAGCTAAGCGGTGGGGGGCATTGGCGCTGAGCTTTTCGCGTTTGGCTAGCAGGGATCTTCCCTGATACCAGCAATGTGGTGGGGGAGGAGTAAAGCGATCATCCCAGAGAATTGGATGGGGGGATGTGTTAGTTTGGTTTCTGCTGCTGCACCTTAACAGGAAAACCGCAGCACTCAACTGGCTTTGCTTGGTATGTGGGAAAGGAGGGCGCTGCTTTTATGAAGGTTGCAGAAGCCGGAAGACAATGGCTTACCATGGCTGCATGCAAGCCGAATTCTGTTGCCTGGACCTGCGTCTGTGATCTCTAACACCAAAGCCGCAGGCACTCAATATAAGATGCAAAATGCGACCTTGTACCGAAATCACATGTGCTATGTAATGTGAATAGTGTTGTTCACCGTGAAAGAGTATAAGCATTGTTCTGTAAAGTGTATCTTTTTAAATACTTCTCTCCCTTTTTTCCCTCCCTCAGCTGCAAATTTTTCAAGCTTCCCTCCTCTGTCCATGGTCAGGGGTCGGGTAGTGGTGGCGGCTCCCCCTAGAATTGCATGCAGCTCAGCGTAGAAGCAGCATCTCTGTGGCTCTGCACCGGACCTTCCATTTGCTTCTTTGTTTTTTTGGTAGGCTTGTCTGAACTCCTTAACTTTCACGCTGCACTGATCTGAATCCCTATTGTGGCCTCTCCATCATGCCCTTGGAGATTTTTTCAAATGTTTTGGCATTTCGTCTTTTGGAATGTAGTTCTGCTAGCACGGAATCCTCTCCCCATATAGTGATCAGATCCAGTACCTCCCATACAGTCCATGCTGGTGCTCTTTTTCGATTCTCGGCCTGCATGGTTACCTGTGCTGATGAGCTCTGCGTGGTCTCCTGTGCTCTCCACGCTGGGCAAACAGGAAATGAAATTCAAAAGTTCGCAGGGCTTTTCCTGTCTACCTGGCAGGTGCATCCGAGTTCAGATTGCTTTCCAGGGTGGTCACAATGGTGCACTGTGGGATAGCTCCCGGAGGCCAATACTGTCGAATTTCGTCCACACTAACCCTAATTCGAACCGGCAATGTCAATTTCAGCGCTACTCCCCTTGTAGGAGAGGAGTACAGAAATCGATTTTAAGAGCCCTTTATGTCGAAGTAAATGGCTTCATTGTGTGGATGGGTGCAGGGTTAATTTGATTTAACGCTGCTAAATTCAACCTAATCTCATAGTGTAGATCAGGCCTAAGTCACCAAGCAAAATAAACTAAAACGTACAAATCTATGTCTAATCAAACTGAATACAGATAATCTCACCCTCAGAGATGCTTCAGTAAGTCTTTTCCTCAGACTGGACACCTTCCAGGCCTGGGCACAATTCTTTCCCCTGGTACAGCTCTTGTTCCAGCTC
Source organism: Trachemys scripta elegans (assembly GCF_013100865.1). Classification (NCBI taxonomy): domain Eukaryota; kingdom Metazoa; phylum Chordata; order Testudines; family Emydidae; genus Trachemys; species Trachemys scripta. The sequence continues at coordinate 60,849,477 of NC_048304.1, read as the reverse complement.
AGGTGGTAGCTAGGGGATTCTTCATGATAGCTCCTCTCCCTTTGTTCTGTTCCATCCCTTTATATATCTTTTGCATAAGGCGGGAATCCTTTGTCCCTCTCTGGGTTCCCACCCCCTCCTTCCCAATGGAAAGACACCAGGTTAAAGATGGATTCCAGTTCAGGTGACATGATCACATGTCACTGCAAGACTTCATTGCTCACTTGCCAGCAGACACGTATACAGGAAGATTTACAGGTAAACACAGCCATCTGCAGACAATTGTCCTGGTTAATGGGAGTCATTAAGATTCCAAACCACCATTAATAGCCCACACTTTGCATAATTACAATAGGCCCTCAGAGTTATATTTCATATTTCTAGTTTCAGATACAAGAGTGGTACATTTATACAAATAGGATGACCACACTCAGTAGATTATAAGCTTTGTAATGATACCTTACAAGAGACCTTCTGCATGAAGCATATTCCAATTACATTATATTCACTCATTAGCATATTTTTATAAAACCATATAGACTGCACATCACAACCTCCTCTAATGACACCTCAGTTTGGGATCGTTCCTCAGATCTGTCACCCAAAAAGAATGGCTCAAGTTTGGGAATCTCCCTCATCCTCAACAGTGAAGACCGATGCAAAGAATTTATTTAGTTTCTCCACAATGGCCTTATAGTCTTTGAATGCTCCTTTAGCATCTCAATCCTCCAGTGGCCCCACTGGTTGTTTAGCAGGCTTTCTGCTTCTGATGTATTTAAAAAAAATTTTTGCTATTACTTTTGGAGTCTTTGACTAGCTGGTCTTTCTAATTATATTTTTACACTTCATTTGCCAGAGTTTATGCTCTTTTCTATTTTCTTCATTAGGATTTATCTTCCACTTTTTGAAGGATGCCTTTTTGCCTCTCACTGCTTCTTTTACTTTGTTGTTTAACCACGGTGACTCTTTTTTGGTTCTTACTATGTTTTTTAAATTGGGGTATACATTTAAGCTGAGCCTGTATTATGGTGTCTTTAAAAAGTTTCCATGCAGCTTACGGGGGCTTTACTTTTGGTACTGTACCTTTTAATTTCTGTTTCACTAACCTCCTCATTTTTGTGTAGTCCCCCTTTCTGAAATTAAATGCTACAGTGTGGCATTTTCCCCACCACAGGGATGTTAAATTTAATTATATTATGGTCACTATTACCAAGCGGTCCAGCTATATTCACCTCTTGAACCTGATCCTGTGCTCCACTTAGGATTAAATGAAGCCGTACACCGGCCAGGCTGACAGCACCAAGGAACAATTCAATTACCGGCTCAACGGGTACAGAATATGCTTTTGGTAGATTGAAGGGACACTGGCATTGTTTACTGAACAGAGAAATATCCCAATGGTTAGAGCTGCCTGCTATGTCCTGCATAGTGTCTGTGAAGCAAAGGGGGGGAAGTTTCTGCTGGGGTGGAGTGGCTGTCTGCTGAATCTGAACAGCCAGATACAGGGCTATTAGAAGAGCTCAGCGCGGAGCTATGTGGCTCAGGGAGACTTTGGAAGACCATTTTAACAGCGAGCCACAGTAGTGTGTGTTGCTGTAGTGTGCTCTACCTGGCTGTTGGGATTCCCTCTGAGACCTTTTCCATTCGGCTTATCCAGAACTCCTTGTCCAGTACTAGGAGAACACGTCCTTCAGTTCTCTGGGATCCAAAACACTCAGGTTCCTTTATTTGGCACCCCTAATGCCAGGGCCTGCATGGAAGCGCCCAGCTGGCTCCTGTTCCTGGAGAGAGGTATTACCGCTGTGTGGTCAGATGATTTCTCAGCCTCGCAGTGCCACGAGCCACGACTGCATGGTCAGGCACTCTCCGTTCACTCATGGGGATCGGGGGAAGTTTCCCAAAGGGAAGACAACAGTTTCATTTTTGCAACCCCTGACCATCTGCACCTCATGGGCACTGAGGAGGGCAGTGCTATGCTGTGTCCAGGACCAGTTGCTGCCCTTTCCCTGGCCCGGGGGCCTCATGCCATAGAGGAGAAGGGGGACTACGCCAGCGGCGTTCGTGCCATGTCATACAGAAAGATCTGAGGCACAGCAGTGGATCCTGTCCCCCAGGAAAGCCCCATAGGGAGAGTGGAGCTGGCATCAGCCAGGCAGTGAGCCAGGAGTCGGACTCTTTGTTGGAGGGGCCCCTGGTCTGCCGGAGAGCCTTGGTGGAGCAAAGCCCCTGGGAATGAATCACCAGCACTAGGCCATGCCACAACACATCCCAGTGTGGGAGGGCATGGAGAATGAGAGCGTCTGACAGCCCACAGCCCCTGCTCCTCCCCAGAGACATCCCTCACCTCAGCCTGCCAGCACCCTGCCCCACACTCCTAGCCACGCTGACAGGCTAGGCATCCCAACCCACCCACCATAACACTCACCCCTGGCTGGGGAAGGCTGGCCTCCCTGGTGGGGCAGAGCTGCGTGGCTGTCCTAGTGGGGAGTGTGTCCCTGGGGTGGGAGCAGAGGGCATGTACTGTTAAATGTGTTCTCGTTTCATAGATTCACAGACTCCAAGGCCAGAAGGGACCACTGTGATCATCTAGTCTAGCCCTCCATATAACAGCCCTGTCACAGGGTCCACTCACTGCTTGCAGTGCCTCCTGCTGGTCACTCCAGCTATTTGCTCTTTGCAGGTGCTGCAACCTGCTCTCACGGTCTTTTCACTTGTCCTGTGATGCCCTGTGGCCCCTCTGGAGCTGCAGCGTCCTCTTTGTGGCTTGGCCCATCGGCCAGGTTGGCATCGCTATGGCCCTCCCCTTCCAGGGTACCAAAGTCTTTCAAGCTAAACTGTGCCAGGCAGCCTGCTCGTCACTGCCTGGCCTGTGCCACTTCCCCAGTGGCTGGCAGGGGAACCTGGGCCCTCCCGCTACTCCAGGTTCCAGTCCAGTGCCCTCTCATCTGCAGCCAAGGTCTGCCCTGCCCCATGTCTTGCTGCTTTTCCTCTAAGCCTTTCCTACCAGTCTGGATCTCCCTACCTCCCTGGGTTTGCCAGTCCAACCCCCCTCCTCCCAGGGAGTACCTGTGGGCTCCCTCGCACTTTAGCCCTAATCACATCTCCGTATTTCCATGCAGCCTCCTTCAGCTCTACAGCCCCCCTGTTCCTGCCCAGCTGAGCCGCATTTAATCAATCCCTCCCCCTCCCCTGGGCAGCACAAGAGGTGTGATTAGGCTGCTGAGAGGCAGGTGCCCAAGGAGTTGACTACTGCAGGGAGCACCTTGGGGAGCATCTCAGGGCAGCCAGGCTCTGCAGCAGGGGCCAGCTCCAGGGGGCAGCGGCAGCCAGCACCAGGCTCCTTCAGGGCAGAGGCAAGAGCGTGTCAGGCGCAGCTTTGAGCTGTGCTGCCCGCCCTGCCTGGGGTGTGCCTGGCAATGCAGAGGCAGCCTGGCTCTGGGAGCAGGGCAAGGAGGGCTGCCAGGCAGCCAGCCAGCGCCTGGTTCCCACAGCGTGAAGAGCCAGGAGTGGGCCAGGTGGCTCCCCCCAGCTTCCGGTCCGCCAGCTCCTGGTAGGAGGTGATGGTTTTTAAACTGTGTGGTGCACCCCCTAGGGTGCCACAAAATCGGTGGGGAGGGACATGACTCCATGTGCCCCTCCACATTCCACCTCTAAGGGGAGCAAATATTCTTGCTCTCCCTGGGCTCTAAACTGCTCGGTTAGGGCTCTGTTCAAACAGCAAATCAAAGGACACGGGGGGAGCTCCCCAGTCATTCTGGTTTTGCAGCTGTCTCACCCTCATTTCCATGGAAAGCAGAACGCTGCCAGGAAGCAGCTGATACTAACCCCCTGTTGCTGGGTTGGGCATGGGAACGCCCCCTGACTGCAGCTGCCTTTATAGAGCCCGGCTCCTGGTGTGCTGCTGCTTGTGCCACTCCCCGGAGCTAGCATGTCACCCATGCCCAAGGCGGCCTTCGTAGGCATGCTCATCTTCTGCCTGTGCCCCGGGCACCGAACAGGTAAGCAGCAAAGGGTGTGCAGAGTCCCTGCGGGCAGGATTGCAGAGGGCATTCACGCAAGGACTCTTAGCTGTGTCTTTTCCCATGCAGCCCTGCAGGCCCAGGCAGTCCACGTGCCCACGAGGTGCATGTGCTGGAAGTTCCAAGAGAAGGTTAATCCCAGATTCATAATGGATTTCCAGATCATTGAGAAGGGAGCCCACTGCCCCCGCCATGAGATCATGTGAGTAGCGTCTGGCTGCTGTGCCAGCCAGAGTCCTCGCTTACCCCCCTCCCCGCCCCCGGTGGGCTGTGATCCAGGCTTTCTTGGTTGAGAGAACCTGCCGTAGCCATGGCCATCCTCTGGCCAGGTGTCTCTGTTACCAGCAGAAGCCTTCCAGCTGTGTTACCCTTCTCTGGGGCCTCTCCTCCCCCGCCCAGGGCAAAAGCATCTGGCCATCCTCCTTCCCTGCCTATGTCTCCCCACACCCAGCTACCACAGGGCTCAGCCTCTCTGCTTTCCCAGGGAAGGAAGACCGTGAGCAGGCTCCCTGGGTCCCAGCACCAGGCTTCAGGGAAGTTTCACCTGGGCCGGTGTGACTCACATCTCCCTGTGGAGGTGGGTTGGGAGGGGGGGGGGCTTCCTCTGCCCCACTCCCAGTCACTTATCTGATTGTAGACAGGAAGGTGAACAGCCTTTCCTTTGTGCTACAGGCCAGGGGGGAAACCTCTCCTTCTCTCCACTAGCCAAGCTATTTACATTGCCACTGTCCTGGCTTCCTTGGTTCACACCTTGTTTGGCTGTTGCAGGAACAGGCACTGAACTTTGTCTTAAAATGTGTTCTCGTTTGCCTGGTGTAAATGTGGCGTGACTCTCCAGATCAGAATCAGGCCCATGATACTCATCTGCCTGACAGCAAGATCCCAGCTCCAGTCCAGGCCCCAGGGGCACCACCAGGGCACTGGCCACTGCAGGGGACCAAACACACCTGCTTGTCTTCCAGATTAACCGTGAAGCAATGGACAAGCCCGAGAGAAACGTGCCTCGACTCATCCAAGAGGCAAGGGAAGAATCTGCTGCACTGCTGGAAGAGGTCAGTGCTCGGAGAAATGGGCCCTGGCCCCTGTTGGCAACTGCCAGCACCTGCTCCCCAGGCTGGCCCTTCGCTGTGTGCAATGGCAGCACTGGGCCAGATTGCGATGCTGGCTGCACAGCTGCCTGGGCTGCAGGGAGGGCAGTGGGGTCACTGCAAGCTGCTGCCAGTTTACAGAGATCAGAGCTTGGCCTGTTTGGTTTGTCCCTCTGGGTCCCAGTGGCTGAGAGGCCCTTGGTCCTGCTCTGAAGGAGCCTTCTTCTCTTACAGACACCGGAAGGACCCCAGGAAGCAGCGCCACTGCATGAAAAGGGGGCAGTGACACAGGACCAGGGCAAAGCAGTGAGCACGATGCACAGGCAAGGCCATGCTCTGGGATCCAGGGGCAGGCCTCCCGGGGCTCCCCCTGCATGGGGCCTAGCTGCGGCTACGCGAGATGAAGCAGGGAGAACTCCCCGCCCAGCTCGTGGCCCACAGCAGGACTTTGATCCACAGCCTGTCAGCCCAGGCTGCTCTCGCAGTGAGGTGACAAGTGAGTGCGGCCTGGCCAGGTCAGGGTGGGGCTGGGCCAAGATGTGGGACTGCACACCTTGGGTTTGCCATACTCTTCCTCCCCAGTCGAGGCTTATGAGCAGGGTATCCATTATGCAGAGGTATGAGCCAGAACCTAGGGTTGCCAACTTTCTAATTGCACAAAATTGAACACCCTTGCCCGGCCCCTTTCCCTTCCCTTCCCCTTCTTTGAGGCCCCGCCCTCACTCACTCCAGCACCCGTCCCTCCATCACTCACTTTTCCCCACCCTCACTCACTTTCACTGCAGGAGCAGGCTTAGGGCTGGGGCAGGGGGTTGGGGTGTGCGAGAGGATGTAGACTCCTGCTGGGGGTGTGGGCTCTGCGGTGGGGCCAGAGATGACGGGTTTGAGGTGCAGGAAGGAACTCTGGGCTGGGACTGAGGGGTTTGGAGTGTGGGAAGGGGCTCAGGGCTTGGGCAGAGGGTTGGGGTGTGGGAGGGCGTGCGGGGGTGAGGTCTCTGGGAGGGAGTTTGGGTGCAGGAGTGGGTTCCGACCTGGGCCAGGAGGTTGGGTGGGGGTGCAGGGTCTGGGAGGGAGTTAGGGTGCGGAAGGAGGTTCCAACCTGGGGCAGGGGATTTGGTGTGTGGGCTCTGGCTGGGTGGCGCTTATCTCAGGCTCCCTGCCTGCCCTGGCTTGGGGCTGTTCCTGGAAGCAGCTGGCATGCTTGGCCCCTATGCAGAGGCACGGCCAGGTGGCTCTGCATGGTGCACGCTGCCTGTGCCTGCAGGCACCACCCCCGCAGCTCCCATTGGCCATGGTTCCCGGCAAGGCTGGTGCAAGGAAGTTTCGTGCCCTAGGCGAAACTTCCACCTTGCGCCCCGCCCCCGGAGCTAACCCCGCCCACTGCCCCCCCCGTGGCAGCTAACCACGCCCACCCGCTCCTCCCACCCGAGGAGCCCCCCCCCATGGCAGCAACCCCACTCGCCATGGCAGCTAACCCCCCCACCCGGGGAGTCCCCCCTTGCAGGAGCTACCCCCCCCTTGCAAGTCCCTCCTCCACGGCAGATAACCCGGCCCGAG
>NC_048304.1:60792106-60842487 GCF_013100865.1 Trachemys scripta elegans | reverse complement strand
CCCGCTCCACTGCAGCTAACTCCCCCCAAGGAGCCCCCCCCGCGGAAGCTAACCCCCCCCCCCTCCACAGCAGCTAACCCCGCCTGGGGAGCCCGCCCCAGCTCTCCTCCGCTGAGCATGCCGGCGCTACTCTAATTCTCCTCCCCGCCCAGGCTTGCGGCGCCGATTGGAGGAGAATTAGAGCGGGGGCTGTGTGCTCAGCAGAGGAGGCAGGGTGGAGGTGATCTGGGGCGGGGAGCGGTTCCCCTGTGCGCCCCCCCCCGTTACTACAGGCGGCCCTCCCCGCGCCCCCCCGCCCCAGCTCTCCTCCACTTTATCTCCTCGCTTGAGTGGGCTTTTAGGCACCCTCAACCACTAGGCGCCCTAGGCAGCCGCCTAGTTTGCCTAAGTGGTTGCACGGGCCCTGGTTCCCGGGGCCAATGGGAGCTGCGGAGCCGACGCTTGGGGCGGGGGCACCACTTGGAGCTTCCCTGATCGCCCACGCACCTAGGGACCGCAGGGACATGCTGGCCACTTCCGGAGAGCTGCGTGGAGCCAGGGCGGGTAGGGAGCCTGCCGTAGCCTTGCTGTGCTGCCAACCAGACTTTTAATGGCTTGGTCAGCAGTGCTGACCGGAGCTGCCTGGGTCCCATTTCGACCGGGCGTTCCGCACCATGCTCCCAATGGCTAACGGGAAGAGTGGAAAGCTCCACCCTCGCAGTGGCTGGGAGAAAGCAAAGGCCACGGCCACCCTCTTTCCCAGAGATTGAAAGCTGAGAAAGTTTAGGGCTCTTTCCCTTGGGCAGGAACAATCCCAGACAGCCCTTATCTCTGCAGGCATGTTGAATAAGTTAAACTGTAAACCTGCTTCCCCCTTTCAGACTAGCTTTTCCTCCCCCGGCCCCTCCAATGGGACATCTGCAGGATCAGTTACAGTTACATGTGACGTAGCACAGGTCGCTGCCACCCCATGAACCTGTGCCCAGCCCATGCTGCTCAGCCCAGCCCCACTGCAGTTGTGACACCTCGGGAAGATAGGTGCATTATTTCTTGTTTGTGCTGTTGGCACCATATTGGCCCCAGGATATGACAGAGATGAGGCGGAGGAGGTGATCTCTTTTATTGGACCAGTTTCTGTGGGTGAGAGAGACAAGCTTTTTGAGCCACGCTCAGCTCTTCTCCAGGTGTGGAGAGTGGTGTCCTACAACAAGGGTACGTCTATACTTACCTCCGGGTCCGGCGGTAAGCAATCGATCTTCTGGGATCGCCTAATTGCATCTTGTCTAGACGTCCCAGAAGTGCTCACTGTCGACGCCGGTACTCCTGCTCGGCGAGAGGAGTACGTGGAGTCGACGGGGGAGCCTGCCTGCCGCGTGTGGACCCGTGGTAAGTTCGAACTGAGATAGTTCGACTTCAGCTACGTGAATAACATAGCTGAAGTTGCGTATCTTAGTTCGAAGTGGGGGTTTAATGTGGACCAGCCCCAAGTGTGAAGCCATTATGAGCCACAGTCTGTCCCACCTTCAGGGCCGGCTCCAGGCACCAGCATTCCAAGCAGGTGCTTGGGGCGGCAATCTGCAAGGGGCGGCAGTCTGTGTGTTTTTTGCCGCCCTGAGCAGCGCGCTGAATTGCTGCTGTGGACGGCGGGGGCAGTCGGTGTGCCGTTAGGGCGGCACACGCATTTCCACGGCGGTGGCAGTTTGGCAGCAGCTTCTATGTTCAGCTGCCAGCAGCGGCAATTCGGCGGTTTCTGTCTTCCGGCTGAAGACAGAAGCTGCCGCCGAATTGCCGCCGCGGCGGAAATGCGTGTGCCGCCCTAACAGCACACAGACTGCCCCCGCCAACTGCGGCGGCAATTCAGCACGCTGCTTGGGGCGGCAAAAACAGTAGAGCTGGCCCTGCCCACCTTGGTTTCCTTCCCCAGGCCTGAGGATACAGCTCTGTGATGCTTGACAGCTTGTCCCTTCCCCCACCACCAGAGACTGGTCCAATAAACCTTCTCTCTCGGTCAGTACTTATTCTGCCTACCAGCTGGCTCCTTGCCTCCACAGGAGGGTTGCAAAGGAACCAGGCAGGAAGGATAAAACAATAGCTCAGGGCCATACATCCCTCTCAAATGGACCAGCTCTGCAGAGAGGGTGGTTAGGATGGGTGGTTTGCAACCTTTGCCAAGGACTACATCGATGAAGCTACTTGATTCTCAGTGGGAAACATCCTTGCCAACAGGGGCCCTGCAGCCTTGAGCCGGCACCAGGGCTGCGCGGCCAGCGCTGAGGAGAGAGAGCTGTTAATGGTGCCACTGGCAGACGGAGGGGGCACTGGTTGGCTCGGCTGGGAGTTGATAGACACAGAGTCCAGGGGCCGCAAGGCTGACCCAGAGATTTACGGACGGAGAACCAGGCGCTGCAGGGGTAACTTGGTGCCCAGAGAGAACAGGGCTGGAGGGGGATGCCCAGTACAGGGAAGGCACTAGACAAATGGGTCTCTGTTGTTTTTAAACCTACCTTGCTAAGCTCTGATCACCTTTTGGGCAAATAAATCACACTGGGTTTTGGATTCTGTCATGACTGCAAACTTCCTGAGTGCAGGCCCCTGGGAGAGCAGGCAGGCAGGGTCCAGGCCTGGCTGGAGCTGCTTGGAGTTGCAGGTGGTGCCCTGGGAGTTGGCACCCTGAGAGCCAGTGGGTGAGTAGCTGGGTGGCAGGAACCCGCCCCAAAGAGAAGTAGAGCCATGGCTGGGTGAGAGCGTTCGGGGACTGCAGTCCCCCTGCTTGGCGCTCACCGCCGAGTCTCACAGCGGAGAACTTAGCAGACACCAGTTCCATCGCTGGCCACAGCCAGGGATGGGGATGAATTGGATTGAAATTTCCCCTATTTGCAGGACCTGCTCTGCAAACCCACAATGCAAGAGACACTGCGCCACCTTGTGGCCTTGCTGTGCCGCTGCACAGCACACGGGATCCAAACCCCCTTGCTTGGGAAACTCCTGATTAATGCTGTGATATTAATCACTCAGGGCTGGTCCCCACTTAGTCCGGACTTCGGACTAAGGTATGCAAATTCAGCTACGTTAATAACGTAGCTGAATTCGAAGTACCTTAGTCCGAACTTACCGCGGTCCAGACGCGGCCGGAAGTCTCCCCCCGTCGACGCCACGTACTCCTCTCAGCGAGCTGGAGTACTGGCGCCGACTGTGAGCACTTCCGGGATCGATCCGGGATCGATTTATCGCGTCTTAACCAGACGCGATAAATCGATCCCAGAACATCGATGGCGTGCCGCCGGACCAGCCGGTAAGTGAAGACTAGGCCTCAGTGGTGCAAGCTCCTCTGGAACTTGGTGGGCAGGGCTGGGAGGGACCAGGGAAGGGCAGCGAGGATGATCAGGGCCTGGAAAAAACCCTGGAGAGAGATTGAAAGGCTGGGCTTGTTACCCTAGAGAGGAGACCAAGGAAAGGGATGTGATAAAAGTATATCAAATAATCGGTGGGACCCAGAAGGAAGGTCAGGGTGTCTGTTCTCCCTGTCTCTTCACACCACAACAAGGGGACATTTAAGAGCTCTGAAAGGTGGGAAATTCTGAACTAATGGTTCTTCACACAGTGGGTAGTTAGCCTGTGGGACTCACTGCCACAGGATTTTGTTGCCGCCAAAAACAGCACGAGTCAAAGCCAGATTGGGCATTTATATGGAGACCAAGCCTAGCCAGAATGAGTGTGACGGGGCACCCTCTGCTCCCGTCTTCTTGGCTTCACACGCAAGCTGCTCAGGGACCTTCCTTCTGTAGCTCCCAGTGTCTGGTTTGTTTCCAGTGCTTCACCTCCTGACCTTTTCCGTACTTCTGTAGCCAGGCTGTTTCTGGAGCCATTAGGTGTAACTACCCCTTTTCCCAAAGCATGGGGGTGGGAAGCTGTCTCTCCACACTGCTAGCTCCCTTTATCCGGCCCAGCTAGCCTTTCCCTTTGGGCGTCCTTCCTGTGCTCTGGGCTGGTGTGGGGTTGGGGCCAGAGGGAAGCCCTGGGCTGGTTTCGCTTGGCATGGCGCTGGAGGCAGGGAAGATGGCTCTCTCGGCAGAACAAGGAGCTCCCGGTGTCACTCACTTCCCCTGGCCCCGAATCACCCGGCTGCCAGGGAAGAGAAATCAGCCGCTGGCAGTGTGAGGGGAGCGACTGAGTGCCACCATGGCCAGCCACGGGGAAAGGGCGAGCAGCCATGGAGCCCATTCCCCCAGCTGAGTCTGTGCTCCACTGTTCCAAACCCCCTCAGCATCCCTGCAGGAGCCAGCAAAGGGCTCAGCCTGGCACAGCCATGCCCTGGTGGGGAGGGACTCAGATCCAGGGCCCCCAGCCTGGGAGGCCAGGCCCCTCTGCCCTCCTTCGTACCAGTCCCAAGCCAGCCTCCCACACCCACCGCCTGGTATCAGCGCCTGCCCGAGGGGCAGGGCAGTGGGGATCCGCCCTTCAGGGAATGTAGCTGACACGCTGTGATGAACACCCCAGCCTGTCGGGTTCGCTGAAGGACTCCCAGATACTCCAGTGTCACTGCACTGAGCTGGTTGGGAGGGAAACCAAGGCAAAGTTTATTCACAAAGAGCAGAGATGTGAATGATACCAAGCCGGGACAGATGCGCCGGGGCTGGTCACCACCAAACCAAACCCCACCCACTTTCTGGTGACGAAAACGTCATTGAAGCCAGTTACTCTTTGCTGAACCTGTTTTCTTACTCACATCAAGGTACCGGCATCTCCAGCCCTGCAGACAAGGGGACCCGACTTTCACAGGCTCGCAGGGTGCTGCATCCTGTGGTCTCTCGGTGCCGGATGCTTTTTGCTTCTGCTTGTATTTCCCAAACCTCGCTGTTCTGTCCCAGAGGCAAGCTGACCCACGGCTCTTCCATCCCCTCATGTTCATATGGATACGGGCTTCCATTGCTTTGACTCCATACTGCTCCGGTTCACTGGAGACAGGTTGACAGCCGCCTTTTTGGGGGCCAACTTTAAAGCAGCCCACCAGCAAGCGACTGTAATTCTGCACATGGTGTTAACACATTTCACAAGGACATTCATCCCCGGTGCATCACCAGCTTTCACAAAAGCCCTGCCTCACTCCTCTCCTACTACACCCCTACTGGATACAATTGGCTGATTCCATTGGTGATTCTTTGGGGTTCCAGCCCTCTGTTCTCCCCTGGGATGGCTGTGTGACATTGCACTCCATATGTTTTATGGAAATATGCTTATGAGTGTGAATATGATGTAAGTGGAGTATGCTTTCTGCAAAAGGTCTCTTGTAAGGTATCATAACAAAGATTATAATCTACTGAATATATTCCTCCTATTTGTATGCATGTATCATTCTTGTATCTGAAGCTAGAAATATGAAGTATAACTCTGAGGTCCTATTGTAATTATGCAAAGTGTGGGCCATTAATGGTGGTTTAGAATCTTGATGACTCCCCTTGACTAGGGCAATTAGTTGTAAATGGTTTATTTACCTGCAAGCCTTCCTGGATACGTGTGGGCCAACCCAGGAAGAATGGAGACTAGGGGGGTCTTACAGTGACATGTGACCTTGTCACATGATACAGGAATCCATCTTAATCCTTGTACTTTTCCATTGATGAGGCGGTGGTGGGGAAAAGCACAGACAAAAGATTACCGCCTTATACCAAAGCTCTAAAAGGGGGTGGAGAAGGACAAAAGGGGCTGCCAGTCATGAGAAAACCCCTGCTTACCACCTGAGATGCCTGCTGGATCTAACAAAGACTGTACCAGGGGAAAGGATTGGGCCCAGACTAGGAAGGAGTCTAGTCTGTGAGAGAAGCTTATTGGAGCATCTCCGAGGGTGAGATTTACCTGTATTCAGTTTCTTAATGTATTAGGCTTAGACTTGCGTGTTTTGTTTTATTTTGCTTTGTGACTTACTTTGTTTTGGCTGTTCTTACTTGAAACCATTTAAATCCGACTTTGTATACTTAATAAAATCACTTTTGTTTATTAATAAACCCAGAGTAAGTGATTAATTACTTGTGGAGCAAACAGCTGTGCATATCTCTCTATCAGTGCTATAGAGTATGGACAATTTACAAATTTACTCTGTATAAGCTTTATACAGAGTAAAGCGGATTTATTTGGGGGTTGGATTCCATTGGGAGCTGAGTGCTGGAGGTAGGAAACATGCTGAGCTGTTTTTAGTTAAAGTCTGCAGCTTTTGGGGCGTGGCCCAAACCCTGGGTCTGTGCTGCAGCAGGCTTGCGTGTCTGGCTCAACAAGGCAGGGTGCTGGACTCCCAAGCTGGCAGGGAAAACGGGCTCAGAGGTAATTTCAGCACATCAGGCGACAGTCCCAAGCGGATCTCTGTGACCGAACCCATCACAGGCTGGGCCCTGATCGTCAGCCCCCCCAATCCCTATCCCTGGAGGTGCTGCTCCCCTGGGCGGTGGAGGGCAGGGCAGACGTTGGCGCTGGAAGATGGATCCACTCTGTCCCAGGGCCATGTTCTAGGGCATGGGAGGAGGGGGGATGGCTGCAGGGACTCAGGCAACCAGCCCTCTCCTGCAAACAGCAGGCTGGTGGGAGTGTCGTGTCCCTTGTTCCTGCATGGCCCCACAGCCACCCCAGGGGGGAGCACTGGGAGATGGCATCTGATGCCCCTAGGCTGGCTCCGTTCCCTGCGGCTTATCAGCAATGCTGCTGTGAGAAAGCCGGCAGCCCAAGGGGCTGGGGGTTAGATCCAGCTGGCTGGGGAGCATGGCCCACGGCCAGCCACACAGCAGGATGGGGGGCTATGGCAGATGCTGCAACTCTGCTGGTACGACCGCCTAGCACTGAGCAGATGCCCACGGAGGGGCTGGAAAATGTCTGAGAGCGAAGGCTTCACTGTCCTGGAAATACGCTGAGCAGAGCCTGGCTCAGCCCACCAGGGCAGAGCCTGCATGGATCCCACGGGGGTGGGGCCGGTGGGGGGGCTGGACGGTTCCCAGGCTGTACTGACACATGGCCAGAGCCTGCCAGGATCTCATGGCGAGTGGGCGGGTGGTGCCCAGGGTTTTACCAAAGCTATTATTTGGTTTTAACTGATTTTCATCTGAATTTTGGACTGCTCAAGTACATGGAAATAACGATTAGGTTAAGAAAATCCAACCCATCCCACTAGCAGACGCCTCTCTGCTAATAGTAAGTTAGTCGCAGTGTGAATGTGAGGCTGTCTGTTAAAGGAAGGCAACAGTGTGAAGGACAGACAGTCAGACACACTCACCTGTGCATGTATAGCTGATGTACAGCTCACGACATAAACCACTGCATGGAAGGGCTGTCACTTCACCACTCGGACTAGGCTCGATTTTGCCCTCTTTCTCCATCCCCCCAAGCTACCCCAGGATTAACCCTGATATTTACCCAGAAAACTAGGAAGTGGATTTGTTTGCCCTGATTTCCACCCGTTTGCAGTGTTTGGAACACACACTGATACAGTCCCAGGAACTGTTCAACCAAATAAAGATGGGAACTGAAGGGCTTTGCCCAGAGGCTGGTCCGGCCCCAGCAGATAAGTAGCCAGGACGGCTCCCTGAATGCCAGCGCTGCAGCCAGCCCCGGAAGCTGGCACGGCACCCGCCAGCCCCGCCCTCCAGCCGGCAGCAGAAGCATTAGTTGTGGGGGGTTGGCTGGGCTCCCGGGCACCAGGACCTCACCTGGGGGGGGCTGCCTTGCTCCAGATAGGTTGGCTTTGCCTGTGGCGCCTGGGCCGCAGGGGGAGCATGTCTGAGCCCTTAGGCCAGGCCCTGGGCCAGCAGGTGGGAAGCTGCAGGCTGTTGCCATTCGCCCCAGGCTGCGGGCGAGGTGGGCTGGCACTCAGAACAGGCCTGTGGCACTGAGGGGCGTGACGAGGAGCGGGGTCTCTGTGGGCCCGAGGATTGGGGCTGTGTCGGACGTGGTTTCCTCGGCTTCGCTCTCCGCCTCATCTGGGCTCTCACTGATAGAAGGGATGATCCTCACCAGCTTCTCCTGGAAGTGAACCTGCTTGCCTGGGGCCAGGGTGGGCGGGGCTGGGGCGGGCTCGGCCGGCCAGCCAGTGCCCTTGTCCTTGCTGCCTTTCAGAATGCTCTTCATGTGGCCGAGCAGGGAGGCGTGCTGCTCTGGGCGCCCGCCGGGGAAGGTGAAGGTCTGCTCGGTGTCGCCACAGCCCGTGGAGATGGCAGCCGTGGCACAGGGGTCCACATACTGCTCCAGTGGCCCCCGCGCCTCCCGGCGTGCCAGGCTCTTCTTCCGCTTGCTCAGCAGGAAGTAGGCCAAGCCGGTCAGCACCAGCATGGAGCCTGGGAAAAGGCACCGGAGAGGAGACGAGACATGGCAAAGAGCTGGGGAGGGGTCGCCAGGAAAACCAGGCCATGGCCCCTCCCTTCCATCACAGCCGAGCTGTGGCCCCCTTCCTGCCACCCCTGTCCCATCACAGCCGGGCCATGGCCCCCTGCTTGGCACCCCTGTTCCATCACAGCCGAGCCATGGCCCCCTGCCTGGCACCCCTGTTCCATCACAGCCGAGCCATGGCCCCCAGCCTGCCACCCCGTCCCATCACAGCCGGGCCATGGCCCCCAGCCTGGCACCCCTGTTCCATCACAGCCGAGCCATGGCCCCCAGCCTGGCACCCCTGTTCCATCACAGCTGGGCCATGGCCCCCAGCCTGGTACCCCTGTCCCATCACTGCCAGGCCATGGCCCCCTTCCTGGCACCCGTGTCCCATCACAGCTGGGTCATGGCCCCCAGCCTAGCACTCCTGTCCCATCACAACCGGGCCATGCCATCCCAGCCTGGCACCCACTACCATACCCCATTCCCCTGCCGCCCATGCTGTCCGTGGCCCCAGCGCGCTCCTCACCGGGGATGGTGACATGCCAGACCAGGACGGGATGCAGGAAGCAGGCTACCGAGAGCAGCACGTAACCCAGGAATTTCTGGAAGCTCGCTGGCTGGGTGGTTTGCTTCCAGAAGGCATGTGTCAGGGAGCCTGGCTGGTAGCTGGGGAGAAAGGGGCAGGCGTAGGCTTGGGCAGGAGAACCGGTCACCAGCACCAGAGGCACATGGCTGGCAGGGCTGGGTCTAAATGCCTCTCTGGTGCCCACTGGCCCCAGAGCTCAGAGCACCAGGCCAGGCCTGGACATGGGGATGGCTAAAGCTTGAGTGGCCCATGGAGTGCAGGGGGCACAGGGCTGAGTGCCAAGCATTCTCACCCATTCCCCCAGCCCGGGGACACACCCAAGGGTGCCAAGGCCCTGAGGAAGAGGAAGTGTGAGTGACACATGCAGGCCCTGGGGGCAGCAGCCTGGCCAGCAAGCAGGGTTTGGTGCGGCCAGCAGGGGGCAGACTCCCCTGGAGGTGAGTCTGCAGCCCCACCTGGTCAGCCCTGTACCACCAGCTGGGCGTGGGTGAGGGACAAGCGGGAGCAGGGGAAGGAGCGTGGGCAGGATGCTTGGAGGTGTGGGTGGGACATATGGGAGGGTGCATGAGGGGTGCGTGGGCACGGCTCACAAGGGGTGCATGGGTGTGGGATACCCAGAGGGCATGGGCAGGACACACAGAGGTGGGGATGTGAGGTGGGTGGAGTCTACAGGGGACATGGGTGGGGGGCATGGGCAGGGTGCACGAGGACATAGATGTGGGGTAGGCGGGGTGCACAGGGGGCATGGGCAGGGCACATGGGGTTTGGGCATGGGGTGAGCAGAGGGCATGGACAGGGTGCAAGGTGTATGGGGTGGGCGGAGTATATAGGGGTATGGGCAGGCACACAGGGTGTGGGCATGGGCAGGACATGCAGGGAGTGGGCAGGGAGTACTCACGTGATACACATGCCCAGGAGCAGGCTGACAAAGAAGGAGACTTCGCAGATGGAAACCGCTGCCCCTGAGAAACTGAAGTGGAGGACCATGAGGGCCAGGCCTGGCCACAGCCATGGGGGTGGCGGGGCCAGCGTGGGGCTCAAGGGCGCTACCTAGTGCCGGCCAACGGGGCTCCAAAGCCCCAGCTCCCCCTGCCCAGCCATTGCACAGGGGAGGTCACAGCGTGCTGCGGCCCCTGGCCAGATCCACTGGGGCAGGCAGCGCTGCGTGGAGCTTGCAGGGCTGAGCTGCCCCATGGCTCACAGGGTCCCAGACTCCTACATTGCGAGGCCAGGAGAGGGCCACTCGGCCTGACATCTCCCGACAGCAGAGCCACTCCCCTTGGTAACCCAGCGATACTCACAGCAGGTAGACAGCCAGGCTCTGGAACTGCCCGCGCTGCAGGGTCTCCACTCCCACTCCAACCAGCACTGCAGAGAGAAGGCAGCACTGGAGTCATGGCAACGCCCACCCCATCACTGCCCTGCCTACTCTTCACGTGGCCCTTGGCTGGGTGTGGGTGGGGAGAGAAGGCAGAGTGTCCAGTGGTTA
Source organism: Trachemys scripta elegans (assembly GCF_013100865.1). Lineage (NCBI taxonomy): Eukaryota > Metazoa > Chordata > Testudines > Emydidae > Trachemys > Trachemys scripta. The sequence goes on along the minus strand of NC_048304.1, from coordinate 60,832,087 downwards.
GAGCAGAGGACTGGAGCCAAAAGGGCTGGGGTCTGTCCTTGGCTCTGCCACAGACCTTCGGCCAATCACTGAACCACTCCATGCCTCAGTTTCCCTAATGGGCTAGTGCTGCTGCTCCCCCCACTTTGCGTATGGTTTTGGGACTCCCTGGGGTTCAATGAGCATTGGAGTCTCCATGGCACCCTTCACTGGGAACAGCCAGGTGATCCAGTTCCTCCTGTATAATAGTCCAGTCCTCTTCTGTATTGATGGTGCATCCCAGCTTTGTGCCATCATGGCAAAGGACCACCAGCCCTGGAAATACTGTCTCGCTGTTGGCCCTTCCCCAGCTGTGTGCATGCACCCCGCGGTGTAGGGGGTCGGATTGTCACCCTGGCTGGGGCTACCATCCCCTGCCCCCAGTGGTCCAAGGGGTTGCAGGAGGGGGTATGGGTTCCAGCTTGAGGTGTGGGCTCTGGGATGGGGCCAGGAATGAGGGGTTGGGGTGCAGGAGGGGGGTCCGGGCTGGGGGGTGGAGCCGAGGGGTTCAGAGTATGGGAGGGGGCTCTGGGCTGAGGCAGGAGGTTGGGGGGTGGGAGTGCTCCGGCTGGGGGTGTGGGCTCTGGGGTGGAACCAGGGATGAAGGATTTGGGGTACAGGAGGAGGGTCTGGGCTGGGATTGAGGGGTTTGGAGGGCGGGAGGCGGATCAGGGCTGGGGCAGGGGGTTGGGGTGCGGTAGAGGGTCAGGGGAGCTGCAGATCCAGTGCTTGGCGCGCGGACAACGCGTGGAGCCCCCCGGCTGCCCCTATACGTAGGAGCCGGAGTGGGGACATGCCACTGCTTCCGGGAGCCACGCGGAGCGAGGGAGCCTGGCTTAGCCCAGCTGCACCGCCAACCGGACTTTTAACGGCCCAGTCAGCGGCACTGACCAGAGCTGCCAGGGTCCCTTTTCGACCGGACCTTCCGATCGAAAACTGGACACCTGGCAACCCTACTGTGAGGGTGCGCCCGGGGGCGGGGCAGGGCGAAGGGAGGCCTCAGCTGCTGTGGGCTGGCCATGAGGCTTGTGAGTGAGTTGACCCATCTCGGGCCCTTCACGTGCCTTGAGCTCCAGGCATCAGCATGCCTAGCACCCGACGCAGGGCCAGGCCCGAGTGTGGCTCTGGGGCCAGAGTTGGAGTTTGCAGCTGGGCCTGTCTCTGCACTGGGCAAATCTGGGGTGGCGCATCCCAGCCTGGGGATAGGCTGCCCCATGGCCTAGCCAGCAGCCCAGTCCCATGCACCGTTCAGCCTACAACACTCAAGCAGCGCAGGGGGCAGGCCTAAGTAGCCACCTTGGCCTCTGAACTTGGCTTTCACCCCCGCAGGCGCCCCTTCAAGCTGCCAGCGCTGCCAGTGTCCCATGGTGGCTGCAGCCGCTCCTGCCCTGCAGGGTTTGCTACCATACCGGGAGACAGGGTTTGAGAAACCCAAGGTGCCTCCTGCCGCAGGCCTTTCAGGCCGCATTGGCCTGTGGACAGACCTGGGGCAGGGGGTGACGGGGCACAGCAACCCTCCCATTCTCCACCAGGGCAGTGCCACCAACACTCACTGCTCCTGCGCAAGCAGCCCCCAGCCTGGGCTGCGCCCTAGGGGACTGTCTGTGGGTGGAGGCCAGAGGGCTGGACAAGCTGCACAGGCAGCCAGCCCCGAGCCTTTGGGGAAGCCTGCAGGTACGAGGGCCCTGGTGCTATACCAGGGCCAGATAGACTCAGCCAGGCTGGGCATGGCGAAGGGCACCAGGCTGCCTGCCCCTTGGGGATGGGCTGGCACAAGTGCCCTGGTGCTGAGCCCGAGTGGGAAAGCTTTGTGGGAAATGGGCTGTAGCCACAGGGCCCCATGCAAACCCATGATCCCATGGCAGGCCCCAGAGGAGTCTTCTGTGTGCATGTGTGTGTGTGTGTGTGATGGGGGTAGTACATTAGTGAGATCTCTCTGTGTGACTGTGTTTAAGCGGGAGCGGCCAGCCACAACCACCTAACACATGTTTGCAAATCATTGCAGCAGGCAGTGCCGCGGGTGCTGGCTGTGTGGAGCAGGACTGGTGCTTTCCTTGGCGGTGTGTGTGCAGTGCCTGGCACGATGGGTATCTCCAGACACTGCTATAGCACACACTAGCCATTTGCAATGACCTGCCCCAGGTGTGACAGTGCTTGGTTCCTGTCCACACAGCCAGGTTAGCAGCCTCCTTCGCAGCTCAACCAAAGTGGCAACAAATATCGGTGTCTGGCTCTGATCCCAGCCAGCCATGGCCTTTCGGGACTCACAGAGGGAGCAGGCTCCCCAGGGACAAGCCCTTCCCCAAGGCTGATCTGCCACCCAGGAGCGGAGGGCGAAGCCGGGCACTGTGGGGCTGCAGGCCAGGGGAGGAGCTGGCTCACAGGTGCCCGGATGCTGGCTGGTCAGTGCCCTGTGCTGCGGCTGCATGGGAGGCAGAGCGGTTTGTTTGCCTTCCCACGGTGCCTGCCAGGACGTTGTCACAGAGCTGTGCCAGGCAGCAGGCAGCTGGCAGCTGCATGGCTTTGAGCCAACACCTCTTGCAGGGGGACCGTCCTATTGCTGATGCTGCCCGGGTTTGGCCGAAGCCGCCCGGCTCCCTGGGGCAGGGTGAGCCGGGCAGGAGGCAGATGCCTGCTCTGCTGCTGCCTAAGCTGCTGGGATTGCTGATTCAGGAGCCACGTGCGTCCTGGATGACAAAGTGATGGCCCCAAGCCCAGCATCCACAGAGCGGGACTCGTCTGACCATCCGTGTGTCACGGGCCCTGGGCTGAGCCCGCCACTTGGGTTTGACTGAGCACAAAGTCTGAAGGCCGGCTTTGGCTCCAGCTGGGGAATGTGGATCCTGCAGTTTGGCCCAGGGCCCATCTCTACCTGATGCACACGGGCACACTCGCAGCATCCGGCCAGGAGCCCCTTCCCTGCTAATCTCCTTGGGCTCTACCCCGCACAGACCGGGACCTGCTGTCCCCTTTTTCTCCCCACTCCCCTGGCGGGGTCTCTCCCTCCCTCAGCACACATGGCTAGAGGGGGATAAACATTTTCCACTCATGGGGGCAGGGGGTAAAGCCAAGACCCACTGACTTGATCCTACTAGGTAAACACTGACAGCCTCAGAAGATCCCACCCTCAGTCTTTATCCAGCTCCCTGTAGCCTCCTCGCCTTCCTGGCCCTAACCACCCAGCCAGCCTTCTTGGCCTCCTTCCCTGCCGTACTGTGCTTGTCCTTACTGGAAGGGCCATCCCACTGGCCTCAGCCTCCTGCCCCTACCAAGCCCTGCCCTGGCTACCTTGGGGTGGCGGATCAGTAGCGGCAGGGGAAAGCATGCCAACCATGCCAGCTATGTTAATAGAGGCTGTAGCCATGGCGATAATGCCACTTACTAAACAACAGAAAAGCACAAAGACGGGCAGGCGGCTTAGCAGCCTGGAATGAGCTTTCGCTCTGTGCTACATGGCGCGGCCCCTCGGCCAACACAGCCAGGCAGGGGATTATGCACTAAGGTGGATTAAGGGTCTGAGCGCATTGAGACCCTTCCTTAGCTTGCAACTGGGCCCTGGAAGCTGCACTCCCGGGAAAGCTCCAGCCTGCCTCGTTAACCCCTGAAGGGAAGGGCAGGATGGGTGTGTTCGTTGGATGGTGAATGGGGTGGAGGTGGGGGGGGGACTGCAAGGGGCTCTGATTCTCACAAAGGCTAGTGTGTGATGTGAAAACAGAAGTGTCTCCCAAGCCTGTGACATAACTCCGTAGGTGTGTAATGCACAACACAACCACATACTGTGTGGGTCTGAGCTTAGTCAATGAGCTTTGCACTGAGAGCACAGCTAGGTTCCAGATACAAACATGGCTAGAACCTAAATCCTCCTGCTCCAAAATCACACACCCCTTCCACTCCATCTAAAGGAGAATTATTGTCAGCAGTCTAGGGACTAAGACACACAGGTGTTCAGTTCTGGATTCCTTCCTGAAGAGGGCAGCAGTGCACACAAGCCAGTTATACTTCCAAATGGAGGAAAGGGGAAATTGTTAATAACGAATATAAATCAGAAGTTAGGAATTGTAGAAAACTGATATGGGCAGCAAAGGGACACAAGAAGAAATCAATGGCCAGCACAGTTAAGGATAATAAGAAGGAGTTAAAAAAAAATATTAGGAACAAAAAGAACCCTGACAATGGTGTTGGTCCACCGCTAGATGGAAATCATAGAATTATCAGTAATAATTCAGAAAAAGCAGAAATGTTCAATAAATATTTCTCTTCTGTATTTGAGAAAGAACAGATGAAACTGTCTTATCACATGGTGAGGATAACCCTCTTTCCATGTCACTAGTATCTATGGAGGATGTTAAACAGAAACTACGGAAGTTAGATATTTTAAATCAGCAAATCCAGATAATTAACATCCAAGAGTTTTAAAAGTGCTGGCTGAGGCGCTTGCTGGACCGTTAATGTTGATTTTCAATAGCACTGGGGAAGTTCCCAGAAGACGTGAAGAAAACGAATGTGCCAATTTTTGAAAAGGATAAGTGGGATGACCTGGGTAATTCTAGGCCTGTCAGCCTGACATCAGTCCCAGGCAAAATAATGGAATGGCTGATACGGCACTCAATTAATAAAGAATTAAAGGAGGGTAATGTAATTAATGTCAATCAACACGGGTTTATGGAAAATAGATCCTGTCAAACTAACTTGATATCTTTTTTTGATGAAATTACAAGTTTGGTTAATAACGGTAATAGTGTTGACATAATATACATAGACTTCTGAAAGGCATTTGACTTGGTACCGCGTGGCATTTTGAACATATAGAGCAATATAAAATTAACAGGGCACACGTTACATGGATTAAAAACTGGCTAACTGATAGGTCTCATGATGTGACCGTAAACAGGGTATCATCATGGAGTGGGTGTGTTTCCAGTGTGGTCCCACAGAGATCAGTTCTTGGCCCTTCGCTATTTAACATTTTTATCAATGACCTGGAAGAAAACAAAATCATCACTGACAAAGTTTGCAGATAACTCAAAATTGGGGGAGTGGTAAATAATGATGAGGACACGTCACTGATACAGAGCTATCTGGATGGCTTGGTAAATTGGGTGGAAACAACAATATATGTTTTAATACAGCTAAATGCAAACGTGTAAACCTGGGAACAAAGAATGCAGGCCTTACTTACAGGCTGGGGGGCTCTATGCTGGGAATCAGTGACTCTGACAAAGATCGGGGGCCATGATAGATAATCAGCTGAACATGAGTTCCCAGTGTGATGCTGTGTCCAAAAGGGCTAATGTGATCCTCAGATCCATAAACAGGGGATTCTCAGGAAGTAGAGAGGTTATGTTACCTCTGTCTCTGGAACTGGTGTGACTACTGCTGGAATCCTGTGCCCAGTTCTGGTGCCCACAGTTCAAGAAGGATGTTGATAAATTGGAGAGGATTCAGAGAAGAACCATGAGAATGATTAAAGTCTTAGAAAACCTGCGTTATAGTGATAAACTGAGCTATCTGAGTCTATTTAGCTTAAGTATCAGAGGGGTAGCCATGTTAGTCTGGATCTGTAAAAAGCAATAGAGAGTCCTGTGGCACCTTTAAGACTAACAGATGTATTGGAGCATGATAACGACTTAGTTCAATCAGGGAGGGTGAGGTGCTCTGCTAGCAGTTGAAGTGTGAACACCAAGGGAGGAGAAACTGCTTCTGTAGTTGGATAGCCATTCACAGTCTTTGTTTAATCCTGAGCTGATGGTGTCAAATTTGCAAATGAACTGAAGCTCAGCAGTTTCTCTTTGGAGTCTGGTCCTGAAGTTTTTTTGCTGCAGGATGGCTACCTTTACATCTGCTGTTGTGTGGCCAGGGAGGTTGAAGTGTTCTCCTACAGGTTTTTGTATATTGCCATTCCTGATATCTGACTTGTGTCCATTTATCCTTTTACGTAGTGACTGTCCAGTTTGGCCAATGTACATAGCAGAGGGGTATTGCTGGCACATGATGGCATATATCACATTGGTGGACGTGCAGGTAAATGAACCGGTGATGTTGTAGCTGATCTGGTTAGGTCCTGTGATGGTGTTGCTGGTGTAGATATGTGGGCAGAGTTGGCATCGAGGTTTGTTGCACGGATTGGTTCCTGAGTTAGAGTTGTTATGGTGCGGTGTGTGGTTGCTGGTGAGAATATGCTTAAGGTTGGCGGGTTGTCTGTGTGCAAGGGCTGGCCTGCCTCCCAAGGCCTGTGAAAGCGAGTGATCTACAACCCATCCATTGTCCAGGATGGGTTGTAGATCACTGATGATGCGTTGGAGAGATTTAAACTCAGGACTGTAGGTGATGGCCAGTGGAGTTCTGTTGGTTTCCTTCTTGGGCTTGTCTTGTAGCAGGAGGCTTCTGGGTACACGTCTGGCTCTGTTGATTTGTTTCCTTATTTCCTTGTGCAAATATCATAGTTTTGAGAATGCTTGGTGAAGATCTTGTAGGTGTTGGTCTCTGTCTGAGGGGTTGGAGCAGATACAGTTGTACCTCAGCGCTTGGCTGTAGATGATGGATCGTATGGTCTGTCCGGGGTGGAAGCTGGAGGCATGAAGGTAGGCATAGCGGTCAATGGGTTTTTGGTATAGGGTGGTGTTAACATGACCATCATTTATTTGTACTGTGGTATCTAGGAAGTGGTACTCCAATACATCTGTTAGTCTTAAAGGTGCCACAGGACTCTCTGTTGCTTATTTAGCTTAACAAAGAGAAGGCTAAGGGGTGAGTTAATTACAGTCTATCAGTACCTACATGGGGAACATATATTTAATAAATCTTCTATCTAGCAGACAAAGCTGGAACACCATCCAGTGGCTGGAAGTTAAAGCTAGGCAAATTCAGACTGGAAATAAGGCATCAGTTTTTAGAGAGGGAGAGCAATTAACCATTGAACAATTGACCATGGGTGGTGGTGGATTCTCCATCACTGGCAATTTTAAAATCAGGATTGGATATTTTTCTACAAGCTCAGCTCTAGGCATTATTGTGGGGACATTTTCAGGCCTGTGTGACACAGGAGCTCAGATGAGATGATCACTGCCGACAGGAGGAGGAAGTGTGGACATGCAAAACTGATTTAATTACTGCGACATAACTTAGGTCGACTTAATTGTGTGGTGTAGACTGTCACCTCCCCCAGCTCCTGGTCCATTGTTCTCCTGCAGACCCACGCTGAGGTCACCTTCCGCCTGCCGGAGCGTCCCCCTCAGTAGGGGTCAGTTCTTCAATCCTTGGGGTTACCACTGTCTTTCCAAAGCCTAGGTTCCAGGCAGTCCTTAACGACCTATCTCACGCAAACCCCTCCTGGCTGCTGCTCCGCCCCACAAGCAGCTTTTTAACCCTTCTGCACCCACAGGGCAGCAATCCCTAGCCAAGTCAGTCCCTGCCATGCACCTCATAGCACAGAAAATTCCCGCTGCCTCGCCTCAAGGTCCTGTGGGTTCACGTCTGCTCTGCCAGGCTGGGGCTTTACTTGGGATCTCAGGGGTGCCATGCTCACACCACGAGGGCGGGCAGGGGATGAGGCTGGAGTTTCACAGCAAAGCCCTATCTCTGTATAAACCCACAGGCGGGTCCTCGCACAGCAGGGCGTTTGAGTGGGTTTCCAGGTGCCCCAGACCCAGATCGGCCCATGTGCTAGTGGAGCCAGAGCTTACTTTGTGAGTGCACATTTGTGGTTCTACATGGCGCTGAGATGGAGGACGACCGTGCCCGAAAAGCCAACGCAGAGGCTCTGTCTGGTGACTGCAGGGGGCAGGATGCTTGGTGGCTTGGGCGGGAGGTATTGAGCCTGGAAGAGCTGTTCCCAGTAGCATCCTGCCCCGCTTTGGGCAGACTGTCCCAGGAGTGTCACTGGTCAGTAACTCACCCTCTGGGGCTTGCCTGTGGGGGGATTCGTGGCGGCACAGGCTGAACTCCTGACCCCACAGCAAAACTCCCAGAGACTGACTCAGTGGGGACAGTAGTCCAGATGGCTGACGTGGCGACATTGACAAAATCTGTCACGAGGAAGGGCAGCCGTCCAAATGGTCACAGCCACCAAGACACAGCTGGGTGTATGCCCCCCCCAACAAGTGCTGGTTCACAGGCGTGGGTTTACAGTGACCCCTGCTGGTGGGAGCACAGCGGGGCATGCAATGCAAATGGGCTCTTTGCTTGGGGATCTTTGGCAATGCCTGGTATCATCTGTGGTTTCCGACCCTATGGACTCAGGCACATCTGTTGCACCCATTTCATCTCAGCTCTGAGTCACGAGCTCTGGGTACTGGAGAATCCCCTCCGGACGGCTAACGTGCTCACCATAGACCATCACCGTGGGAACTGAAGACACTGGCTTGACTCCAGAGCAGGTCAGGAGCGCCATTGGCTATTCCGATGCCTTTGTACAACGTGTCAGGTCCTAGGCCAGTTCCTGGAAGACTGTATCGTAACTGGCATGAGCTGGCCCGCTGATCAGCTGCCCCAGCCGAACTGTCGCGGAGTGAACTCCCGTCCTGCTCCTTAGAGGCGGTCTCTCCGGCTCGGAGCTGGGGAGCTGCCCTGCTGGCTCTGTGAATGGTACAAGACTTCTGTCTCTGTGCTGTCCTCTGGCCCCTTGCATCAATACTGACATTCTGGGAATCTAGGCACAAAGCTCAGGGGTTTGCTGCCCTGGGGCTCTGCAGGCCCCGGATGATCATCACTACAAATGCAGGCAGAATTGAGCACGGGGGAATTCGAAGCCAGTCAGCAGGCCATGCTTGGGAGCAGGACTGGTCATCTTCTTCTGGATTCAATCTTTCCTCCGGCAAGTGAATGGTGCAGGATTGCCGCCTGATTTCTGCTCCTATCCTGCTGATTCACAAGTGTGGGCTGAACAGTTTGGACAAAGGATCATCAGCCTGTGTGGGCTGTTTGCTTGGGCTATTTGCTGTCTGTGATTGAGCCATGCCTAAGGCGCAGTCACAAAATTATGAATTAAACAGTTTAAACAGGAGAATTTGGAACAACTAACAATGCTTCTCCCAATACAGATTTTCAGCAGGAGTCACCTGTGCTAAAATCTGTGAAACTTTTGGGTTTTCCAACCATTCCCACCAATCATGGGGCTGCCTGATCACTGACCATCAACAAACAACACAACTTCACCAATCACGGGGCTGCCTGACCACTGACCACCAACAAACCACATGACTCCATCAATCATGGGACTGACTGACCACTGACCAACAACAAACCACACAGCCCCACCAATTACGGAGCTGCCTGATCACTGACCACCAACAAACCACATGGCTCTATCAATCATGGGACTGCCTGATCACTGACCAACCACTAACAACATGGTTTCACCAATCACGGGGCTGCCTGATCAGTGACTATCATGGCTCCACCAATCATGGGGAGCCAGCGCACTCAGAGCTTGGGGGCGGGGGAATATTTTATTTATTTGCCTCTCCAACTGGCTCTATTGAGGGCCAATCTATGGAATCACCCAACACTGCCCAAACTCTATGAGTGAGGCTGATCCATTAGCCTCTTCCTTTGGCAAGTCTCTTCGGATGGCTCTGAGCTCTGAGGTCTCTTTTCCCTGGGGTCTCCATTTCCCAACATTTTTAGCGTTAAAATAAGGGATGCAAAACCACCTGTATCTAATTGGGCAGGGAACACGATACTGAGCCGGCTGCTCCCTCCAGCGACAGCCTCAGACAACATAGGGAGAAATGGAACATGGAGACCCCTCGCTCCTTTCTGGGGAAGGCAGGTGACACTGGGCAGAGCCCAGAGCGGAGAGAGGGAAATGTACAGGGCTCTGTAGCGCAGTCCAAGGCAGTTTCCACATTGTGGGGGTGCTGACTTTCACTAACTTCCAGAGGAGCTAGAGAAGACAGCTCAAGATACTGCAGATTTTAAAACTTTATTAAGATGATGTTAAAAAAACAAAACTGTGAAAAGGGTTTGAGCATAGAAGTTTCTGGTTATCAGGGAATAACATACAGATTATCGAGGGTGCAAAGTTTGGCTTAAGATCAGGTGGCATGAGGAATACATAATCTGCAATATCCCCAATTGGGGGGTTAAAGGTTGATGGGTCAAAGTACAGACATTGAGATATGAGGGTATGAAGTTCATAGAGTGGTTGTGTTCGGGTGTGGAGTATAATGAGTGGATATGATGATGAGGATGGATTGACCCTCATTTGGAGAGAGCGAGATTACACTCCAGGAAGACATCTCAATTTTGTAAGCTACTTATGATTTCAGCTTTTTATGCTCCGTTGGCACATGGCACTGGGGTAGGGGTGTCCCCTGGGCAAGCATCCACTATTATCACTGGAGCGTTAGGGGAGAGTGTGAGCCTCACTCTGCGTGTGTGATCGAGGTCTGCATAGCTGCGATCCAGCTCGTCTCCTGCACAGGCTCACCCCGCCAGTCCTATCTGCCAGTTTGTAAGAGCCCCAGAGGGGAGAATCTCTCCAGTCTGCTTGCCCTGCAGCCTTGCCCTTTCTATAGGTGCCTGGCCAGCGCAGTTAGCTGAGGGGAGTACATTCCACAGTGCTCTACCTGTCCGTCCATGCGTTCAGCCCCGGGATTGTGCTCGGCTTAGCTGAGCTGACCTCTTTGTCTCTTGCCCCCTGTTGCCCCAGGGCTGAGTGAGGTGTCTCCCAAAGCCTACTGCTGCTCACCTGGGAAATGCTGAGAGACACGGGTTTGCAATGCCCTACTCCAGCACACTAGCATCTGGAATGAAGCAGGATCTGCCAACAGGACCCACTCACCGGCTCTAGTGAGATTCTGCACAGCTACATCTCCCAGCCAAGAATTACAGAAGCAATCACCTTCAGCACTCAGTAGTAGGTGTCATTGTCCCTGCTTTATAGATGGGGAAACTGAGACACAGAATGATTAAGTGACTTTCCCAAGGCCCCAGCAAATTGATGCCAGTGCCATGAATAGAATTTGTTGCTCCCGCCCCGACCCTCTGCATTCGACTCTCCACCCCCCCCCTCCCACCAATGCAGCAATTTTTACCTGCAAATGGCTATTCTACACCATTGGGGTTTGCAGGGGGAGATTTTCTGCACATTCTGCCATGGAGAAGCCAGCTCAAATAGTCCCTTTTCAGCTCTCACCTAGTATGTCACCCACGGCGAAACGCAACCTCCTCCAACCAAAATTTGGTCCTTCAGCCTCGGCTAGCCCAGGGAGTTTATGATGTTTGCATTGCAAGGAAAGAGCAAACAGCTCCCTGAATCTGCTCTCTGACAGCTTAGCAGGAAGGCAGAGGAGCAATGCTGCAGCAGCATCTCCACCAGCGCTGGGGCTCCTCTCTCCATCCTGCTTGGGACAGGACAGCTTCCCCCCTGGCTTTGCTCAGGATTTGGAGACCCCCCTCAGCCCCTTCCACTGAGCATGAGGACCTTCCCTCCATGGATCCAGGTTACTCTGCTGCCCCAGCCCATACCATGGGGAACTAACCTTCCTTCCCAGCAGCAGTCCCCGTGGCCCCCAGCTTCCAAGCTTTGCTGAGCCCCATCCAGCAGTCCCACCTGCCAGAGGACGCACCGACTGACACTTAGCGATGGGGAGTAACAACACCTCACGCTTGGTTTCCTAGGCCCCAAGGCTCATCATCCCCAACGAGCAGATGGAAGAAGGGAGGGTGGCACAATCAGAGGCAGGAATAGAACCCAGGCATCCGGATGCCCATGCACTGCCTGTTTCTTTGCTTCAGTTGTTGACTCCCCTGAGCATGAAGGGCAATGCTGTCTCTTACCCGCTGCCGTGGAGATGCCCAGCAGTCGGCAGGTGTATTCCAGTGCAGTCCAAAAGGCCCTGTGCTTCATGGCTCCGGGAGACGAAAGCCTTCGAGCCGCCGGCTGGAATTCCTTCCCCAGCCTACATGCCTCCCTGGCCAGCTCCGTCTGCCACCCCACCCGACCTTCCCAAGGCACAGGCCCCGCCTGGGTCAGGTGCTGGCAGTGGAACAAGCTGCCACCACAGGGAACCGGTCGGCGCTGCCCGCTCCAGCTCCCCGAGGGGCTGGGAAGTGCTGGCCTTCTCCTGGCTGTTTGTTTGTTTCCTGCATTGTTTGGAGGGCTGCGATTAATGATTGCCCAGGGGAGCGGCCCCGGAGCCGGTGGGACAGGCAGCAGGGGGCACTGGGCCTTTCCTCCTCCTCTGGCTGGGGCAGAGCAATCTGATTAAATGCCACAGAAAGGCCTTAAAGCACCGCAGCTCTGGCAGCTCAGATTAACCACTTGGCAGGAGGGGGAGGGAAGAGGGGGTGCATAGGGATTTGGTCTCCGCTCGACAGCAGCCTGTTGCTGGCAGTTCCTCAGGGATTGAAGGCATCCCGCAGACCCAAACCCCACCCGCTCCGTGCTGACAGGCCGCTGGCCGAGGATTTCCCTGGGCACCGAGCACCCAGCTGGGAACGCCCGGGGGAGCACCCAGCACCACTCAGGATGGAGAAGCATGTGCAGGGTCAGGGCAGGCACTCAAATCTATTTGGATTGTCTTGGATCTGCAGAGCCAGCCGGGCCGCGGGGCAGGGAAATGGAGTGTGCAGGGCGCGCGTGCCAGGCTGGCACTGAGGACAGATACCGTCTCACTTGGCCCTTGAGTCCAATTGCTCTGGCCTCGCCAAGAGACAAACATGGAGCTCCCAGTTCCTCTCTCGGGAGCAGAGTCCCCTGCCCGCATTTACACCATGCCCTGGGGGCCACCTTGTCACTCTGGCGTCTGCACAGGGAGGGTGGATGTCACCCAAGAGGAGGCTCCATGGTTTTATGTCTGGAGCAATGCGTCCATTCCAGGGGCATTTCACAGCTCTGCTGCCAACTGGCCAAGCACAAAGGCCACCGCAGGAGCAGCATGCTGGGCACGTTCCCGCTCCCATCAGCCAGTCCGTGGGTTCCCCACCAAGTGCTGCGGGGGAGGGAAGCACGGGGCTCACTGGGCATGGACTGTATGAGCTGGGGTCATGCATTGCCACAGTACCTAGAGGCTTCTGCTGAGCTCAGGGCCCCGCTGTGCCCGGTGCTGCACACACCCTGGGAGAATCAGGTCCTGCCCTGCATGGCACTGTCTGAAGGGGCACAGAACAGGCTCTGCCAGGCTCGTGTCCTGCTCACTAGCCCACACAGCCTCAGGAACGGCCGGTGTTTCAAAGGGCGGTTGCTCAAACACTCCACTGCCCCCGGCGCCAGAGCCCAGCTCCCTGCCTGTAGCTGCTGGCGCTGTGAGTGCTGGGCTGGCTAACCCTCCTGGGGTGGGGCTACATGGTGACTGGCCCTGCTGCTGCTGGCCCTGCCCTAATGCAAGCACGAGTGAGAGGCTTTGGGAAGGGCCATGCGAGATGGGGAGTCGGGTAGCCAGGCTCCAGGAGCACTGGGTGCAGGGGAGTGCTGGTTCCTTCTACTGTTCCAGGACAGACAGGGCAACAGGGACCACTGAGGTGGCAGAGGAAGCACAAGGCTCCTTGCCCAGGGGGCACTGTGCATTCCCAGGAGCGCAGGGGGCTGTGGGGGAGGGGGCAGTCTCTGTGTCTCACCCCTTGCTGGCTGGCGAAGTGGTGATTTCAGAGGCCTGGGTTAATCATTGCAGCGGCTGCAGGGCGACTCGGAAGGTGGTTTCCACCATCGCCAAGGTCAATCGCTCATGCTAATTGCGGTGCGAGGACTGTGGGCTTACAGCTAACGCAGGTTGTCAGGGCTCCTGGGTTCCATCACAGCTCTGCCACCGACCCCCTGAGTCATGTCAGGGGAGTCACCTCATCTCGCTGTCCATCAGTGCACCCCGCTGTCATGTGTCCTGTTGCCAAAGGGCAGGGCTGGGGGAGTGGATCACCAGAAGTTGGGAATGGGCAACAGGGGATGGATCACTTGATGATTACCTGTTCTGTTCATTCCTTCTGGGGCACCTGGTATTGGCTACTGTCAGAAGACAGGATACTGGGCTAGATGGACATTTGGTCTGACCCAGCTCCCAGTCTGGCCGTTGATCAGTGTGTGGAGCACCTGGGGCTCCAGGCCTGCACTGTGCTGCAGGGAAGCAGTGCATCCAGACGAGACTTTCCAGGGGGGTTGATTGTCAAAGCTGCTTGGAGACAGAAAAGCTCAGCCTACGGTGCAGACAGTAACGCTCCATCCTAGGGACCAGGACTGGGTGCCTTTGCACAGGAGCAGGTATTTTGCAGGCTGTCATTTCCCCAGAAGCCTGAGTGATCTGGGGAAGGTGATGCGTTCCTGACTTCCCTACATGCCATTAGATAATCTTAACCAAGCAGTTACAGGACCAGAGAGTGGCAGCACCGCAGGGCTCCTGGGAAGCAAGGAGGAAAATTCTCCCCTGAACAGTTTTCAACCGGAAAACACACTGGTAAGTGGAAATCAAAAGTTTTCAGGAACGTGTCAATTTTGAGAAGTTTTGCAATGGCAAATATTGAACCCATTTGAAAGTGAAATGGAGTATTTCATCAAGAGTTTTGTTTAGTTTCATTTCAACTTTTTCAGTTGGCTGAATCTTTTCTATGACAGTATTTCATTATTGTATTTCAATGAATATCTTCTGCTTTATTATAGTTAATATTTTATATGAATTTATACTGTTTCAACGCTCCCTAAGCAAAGCATTTTGAGACCATCAAAACATTATAAGAGTTTCAAAGCACCTATTGGCCCAGCCCCTCCCGCAGCGACAGTGATGAATGGCAGCATGGAGGGGGGTGCTCTGAGCTCCCGTCTTGGGTGAGATGACAATCTAGCGTAGCTGCCCCCCACGATGTTGCCACCACAGCATGGGACCCAGAGCTGGACACTCGCTGCTCCCCTCCTGCATGCCCAACCCGCAGCAAGATCAGCCCCTGCAGGGTGCCAGCCTCTGGGGCCACTCTGCACAGTCGGGAGCTGAAGGAAGCACAAAGGGTAGTAATGCACGATGGAGCTGGGGCTGGGTGCGTGAGCCCCTGCTCCAGGGCACAGACCAGGGCACCAGTGGGGGCACACCAGGGCTCTGCTACATGGTGGCCCAGTGCTGCTTCAGCGCATCAGTGTAGACCTGACAGAAGGGGTTACTGTAAGTGATCCACCACCCTGATCCAGCGTGACACCGGGGCTGTCAGCTGACCTGCGTCTCTCGGGGCATGGAGTTTTCACCCCGCGAGACGTCACTTTCCAGTCACCTGGATCTGACCCAGCGACCCAGCGAGACCGATGCTGCCATGCCGGGATGGCATCGTTGCAAGGCTGATCTGTGCCCAGCAGGTGGCAGCAGGTGCCCATCATTGCTGTGCAGCCATGGCCGGTCCCTGGTGCAGGCTGCCCTCAGCTGGATCAAGGCAGGAGGAAGCTTTCCTGGCTGAAGAGAAGGAGGCACTGCAGAGCAATGACCCTGGGGGGGCGGGGAGGGGGGCTGGCAGAATTCCAGCTCGGAGAGGAAAATGACTCAATAGGGTTTCTAACAGAAAGGCGTGCAATTAAAGTGCTTGTGATATGAGGCCCAGCCCCTGCAGCTGCCCCTCCACACGCTCCCCGCTCTGGGGGGACATTCCACTGGGCCTGCCGCCTCCGTCACGGAGGGGGATCAAGGCACAGTTCACACAGGACCTTGATTGTCAACCACCCGCCTGCCCGTGGGTCTCCCAGTCTGCCGCGATGCAAGCGGCGCGGTGCTCAGCGCCAGGACGGTTCACGGCATCACAGTGGGGGAGTCGGGCGGCCTGGTAAAAAGGCTTTGTGTTAACTCACCCTTTCAGACCGTTCCCTGCTCAGGACCCAGGCGAAGAGGCACAGCTGTGTCCTGCTCCACTAGGAGGCCTTCAGGGCACGTTTCTCTGGGGCAGACTGGAGGATGCTAGTCTCCTGGGTGGAAGCTCTTTGGGGCAGTCTGTCACTCTGTGTGTGTACAGTGCCTGGCACAACAGGATCCTGACCTGTGCTTGGGGCCTCTAGATGCTATTGTCATGACAATCTACACGGCTTGGATGGGATGGTGCTGCCCATGGGATGCTAAAGAGTGGGAGGGGGCTCATTCCTGTTCCTGGGGCAGGGAAAGAATTGTCCAGGGATGATGAAGTGGGGTATGGAACCTGGAGCAGGGAGGAACCAGTGGGTGTCTCCTGCCCAGCTCGCGGGAGTGTTATGTGGTGACGGGGCTGGGCCTTTCCCATTTTCTGTCCCTCTCTGAGGGATAGTTAATCCCATGATAGGCCTGGAATGGCAGGAAATCCCCAGACAAGCCTCCATCCTATTGCTCTCCAGACACAAACAGGCAAGTGGCTAGTGGTCTCTCTATTCAATCCCATCCCACTGGCAATAGCAGCCTTTGGGGAGGTATTCAGAACAGGGACTTGACGGCGGAGATTTTCCAAAGCACCCAAAGGATTTAGGAGCAAAGCCCACCAAAAGGCAATGGTGCACAGGCTCCTAATCCCCCTAAACATTTTTGAAGCTCTGCCCCACAGTTCATCACAGCTCCCTCTCTTCACATGGGGGGTAAGAGGGATCCCTGCCCACTGTGCACCGCAGCAAACTCATATAGGGTGAGACAACTGAACCCAAAGGAAGAAAAGCCTCCCCCCAGTCCCTTGCTGGCAGCACAGACTGTGCAACTTCTCACTGGCACTGTCCCAGAGCAGGGTGGGTGCCTCAGTGGAGAGCCGGCCTGCCCAGAGCAAGAGCCCATCAGAACCCCTTCATGCCCAGCCTCTTCCGCAAGCATTCGACAGCCACCAAACCACGCTGGGAAAGGCTGCTGGGAGCTAGTGTCATGAACAGCCCCCCTGAACAGCAGGTCCTGGTCCCCAGCGGGGCCAGTGGGCACAGCTCCGTGGACTTGGACCGAGCGAGGCAGAATGATCCCAGCTGAGGGCCCATCAGCCTGTGTGTGCCAGTCCGAGCTAAAGGGGCACCTGCCGGCTGTCTGTCTTTCTGTCAATCTGTCTTTAGTTATTTATTCTTCTCCAAAATGTGTGGATTAGGTGGGTGTTCTGACTCCCCTCCCAAGCAGCAGCCTGGCAGGGCTTAGGCAGGCACAGCTTCTAGGCCCAGGGTGCTGCCACCCACAGGCTCCCCAGAAGCCTCAGGGGCACCCTGGAAGACAAAGAGGTGCTTAGGCGGGAAGCCTGGGAAAGGGGAAGTAGCTGAGCTGGGAGCCCTCCTCCTATAAGGAAATACTTTTTCACACACTTTTTCCTCATTAGCCTGTGGAACTCACTGCCACAGGAAGTCATTGCAGCAAAGAACTCAGCAAGATTCAAAGAGGGATGGGATATTTACATGGAGAACAAGAATATCCAGAGTTAGCATCTGTGACCACAGTTGCCAGGTACAGGGTCCTTGAAATAGAGGGTGGGCCTCATGGCCCAGGTTCCCCTACTGGCCACTGGGGACGTGGCACCATCAGAACAGTGCTGGAGAAGACTGCCTGAGACTGTTTATGCGGAAGGACTTTGGGTAACCCCCTGAAGGGGACACCATGTAGTGACCTGGAGGGAGGAGGCGGCTGCGGTTCCTGGAGCGAGAGGGGCCACATGATGAGACAGGATGGATGAGATTGCCAGAGGAGAGTGCAATGCTTGGCAGAGCTAATCCCCAGGACGGTGAGGAGGAGGCGCCACCAGCAGTGAGTCCACTCTGCTTCCCTCAGCCCTTGTTGCTCCATCCCTGGACTCCTTCCTACTGCTTCTGGCCTAGTTGGGCCTCGGGTCTGAGTCAGTCTGGTGAGTCCTGTGTTCCCTAGGGACCCACCCACACTGCTGTTGGACTCCCTCCTGCCTTAGGACATTGGCCTCAAGCACTTCAGCGCAGGCTGCCACAAGCCCTTGAGAAGTCACTGGCCTGCTGGCCGGGCTGGCACCCAACATCAGCACCATCCACCCACCACAGGTTTCTCATCACCCCAGCTCCTGAAGTCCTGTGCCTGCAGCAGAAGCAGCTCAACTTTTGTTTGAAAGAAAGGAAGTTTCTAGCCCTTGTGCTTGCAGAGAAAAGCTAGAAGCCAGGGCTCTGATGGCTCGGAAACCAGATCAAACAGAAACCCCTCATCATAGCCAATCCTGTAACTTTCTGGAGCCTGAGTCCTGATTTCAGAACGTCCAGGGCTGGCCATGTGCCTGTGTGTCAGAGCAAGAGCTGGGGGCGTCTCTTCATGCTGCCTGTGCTCTGGTCCTTCCTTGTTCTCTTTTCCGTGCATGGTTGTGGGAATGGGCTTGTGATTGCACAGCTGGTGGGGAGCGGCTGCTCTCCGTGTACATGGCTGTATCCACACACGAACACAAGGGGATCTGTCTGTGTGTGGCCGGGGGGATCTGCCACTCTCATTAGGAGCGCTTGTCCCATTAGAGCCTGGGCCTTCCGTGCTGGCAGAAGCCGGCACACAGCGTCCCCGCTGAAGACAGGGAGAGGGCATGTGGGAGCTCGTGAGTGGCAGCAATATCATCCCGCAGCGTGCTCCATACTCATCACATTCAGAGCAGTCACAAGCTGGCCACAAAGAACTGCAGAACAGGGTAAATCAGCCACGTCAGTCTGTTCTCAGGACCGTCAGCCCAGCTCCGGCCAGATCGGAATTTGAATCCCAGGACCACCAATCTCCCCGCAGCATCCACGGGCGTGAACTGAGGGCCACTGCCACTCTGGGCTGCGTCTGAACTGCTGGCCTGGAAATTACCGGCTCCTGCTCCCCTTTACCAAATCCTGTGAGCCTCTGAGTGCTCCCGAAAGGAACATTCCTGCTGGGAGGGCAGAGCTCGTGGGACACAGTGCAGGAGCCAAACGCGGGTGCGAAGGGAATGATCAGAACACATCTCACTTGGTGGAGAAATTTGCCTTATGGGTGAAATGAATAGGGACTATTTAACTCCCTAATCATAGATATGTTTCCCATTCAAAGCATTGCACCAACATTAAGTACATCCTCTCAACAACCCAATCACGTAAATATCTTGATCTCCATTTTAGATGGGGAAACTGAGGCACAGAGCAGTGACGTGACCCGCCCAACATAACACAGCAAGCTAGTGGCAAAATGGGGCACAGAACTATGAATTCTGCCCCTGCATTTAGACCACTAGACCATGCTGCCTCTCAGCAAGTCTATATTTATCCCCGTGGGCAGATCCATGCCATTGCACATATGTGCTTGGCTGGATCATGCTACAAATCCCTTGCTGAGATCAGCAGGTTGCTCTTGATCCGGAAAGTTACTGACAGCTTTTAGCCAGCATGAATGTACTGTCTAGTGTGGCTACATCCCTGTACCAGGAAGAATTTCAGTTACATTCATGTTTGAGGACTGGTGGTTTGGTGGAAAATTCTCCCCAGGCAGAGAGGGCCAGCACTAGGCTCAGGCACCACTTTAATCCCATCAAACCCCTCACAATAGGGTTCAAATGGGTCTTTATCCTGTACAGGGGGGACTTGCCCCCTTGGTGAAAGTCTATAAGGGGAGCTTCCACATGGACGAGGCACCACGCGCAGTTCCTTTGTCTGCATATTGGATAATGATGGCTGAAGAAGTACCTTTTCTGCTAGAAATGGGTGGGCGTGTGTGTAGTGTACAAAAGGCCAAGCCCACATCCATCCATCCGTCCATCCATCCATTCATCAGCATGGAAGTCTTTGCCCTTTCTTTGGCAGGAGTGACTAAGCTGCTGCTGGTAAATCCCAGCCCATGCGGGAACAAACAAAGGGGCCCCCAAAGGTGTCCGAGGCACAAGGGAGATGGTGATCGATTTGCCCGGCAAAGAAGGCGTACAGCCAAGAGCCTCCAAGCTGCTTTATGAAGCCCAATGGGCAGGCTGTAGAACGGTTTAAGTAAATAAATAGCCAGGGAGCTTTACAGGGATTGACAGAAAAGACCTGATTTTGGTCTCAGAAATGCACGAGAATGCTTGAGATCTTTTGAGGGATGGAGCTGGGTTATTTAAGGAGATGTTCCTGCTTGGAGGGGCTCATCCCGCAGCTCCATTACGCGCAGCATCGGCTCCAAAGGGCCGTGATGCAAACCAGCAAAGCAAGAGCCATCACTCAGGTCACCACCTGGCTTACAGGGGTGGTGGTGTGGGAGGGTTGAGCATGTAAAGGCGTAGGAGGAGAGGCTGGCCATGGGGAAGGATCCCATGGACAGTCCGGGTCTCTGATCTCCTGGTGTTAGAGTGGTGTCATTCCATTGATTCCAGTGATGTTACTCCTGACAGTGGCAGGGTCATGAGAGCACAGTCAGGCCCTAGTCCCTCCAGTGGTCCAGCGCAGTATCTTGGGAGGGTTCCAGCATTTCACTCCATGGACAGTCTGTGCCGTGCCTTTCATGGTGACGCAGGAGCTTGGGTCACAGGTAAGGGTGTGTGCAACAGGCACTTCCCGCCCCCGTCCCTGTGTGGCTAGAACTAAGAAGAGTTGCAAGGAGGAGAGGCTGGAGGCCTGCAGGAGAGGAAGCAGCAAGGGGTCCTGGAGGCAGACTCACTTGATCTTCAGGCTCAGTTTAGATGAGTCTCTGGTGCTTCTGTGTGCTCCCCGCAGCCTCTCTGGCTGGGAACCTGGGCTCTGGAGATCCAGAGAAGAGGCTTTCCCTGCCAGGCATCTGGCATTGCCTTGCTTGGACTGACTTGGAGAAGGCAAGAGGAGAGGGGCACTTTGGCATCTCCTTGCAGCAGGAGGTGCTCCTATGCTGGGAAAGGCTCTCAATTCACATGCCTGTTCCTTGGTGATCCGTTCCCTTGGTAAAGCAATGGCTCCTCCCAGCGTAGTCAGATGAAGCGCAGGAGACAGTAAGACCTGATCTTCCTGTCTAAGTTGCCCCCCGACCAGTTTTTCTTCTCTGAATTCCTTTTCTCTCGTAGTGCTGTCAGGAGGGACTTGGAGACACAAACAATTGGCAGCAGAATTCACAGAGCTGCCAGCACCTGGCTCAGGCCCCACACAGCATTGACAGATGCGCTAGCCACAGTGCTTGCCCTTCCAGTTGAATTTCACCAGATCACAATAATGCCTCCCCATGGGTCCTCCCAGCCACTGCTCCTCTTCCTTCCCGGCCTGTGCTGTTTGGTGCTAGAGGATGCTCCTCCTCCTGCATGTAATCAACACTTCTCACACTCACTGCAGTTCTTAGCAAGCTACAGATGAACTGCTTGGGATCGAGGAAGGCTCAATTAACCTGAAATCTTAGGCATGCCTTCTAATCACAGGCATGCGCCAGTGGTGTGGGGTCTTTGGCAAACAGCCGTCTGTTCCATGGGAAATGCATCCTGACCTCAGGATTTTCTAGAGTCTCACTGCATGGGCCTGCTTTATTTATCTAGCTGTGCTGGTGTAACTTTTGGATGGGCTAGAGCAGTGGTTTTCAAACTGCGGGTCGCGACCTAGTAGTGGGTTGTGGAATGAAGGCGCTGGGTCGCGGCGGCTCTGGTCAGCACCATTGACCAGGCTGTTAAAAGTCCCATCGGTGGTGCTGCCCGGCTAAGGCAGGCTAGTTCCTACCTGTTCTGACACCACGCTGCGCCCTGGAAGCGGCCAGCAGCAGGTCTGGCTCCTAGGTGGGGGGGCCACGGAGCTCCACGCGCTGCCCTCGCCCCAACCATTGGCTTCCCGGCCAATGGGAGCTGGGGGGGGGGGGGGCTGTGCCTGCAGGCAAGAGCCACGTGAAGCTGCTTGTGTGCCTCTGCCTAGGAGCCAGACCTGCTGCTCGCCACTTCTGGGGCACAGAATAGTCCATGGTGCCAGGATAGGCAGGATGCCTGCCTTAGCACCCCAGCTGCGCCGCTCACTGGAAGCCACCCGAGGTAAGCCTGCACCCCAACCCCACACCCCAATCCCCTGCCCCAGCCCTGAGCCCCCCCAACCCAGAGCCCCTTCCTGCACCCAAACCCCTCATCTCCAGCCCCACCCCAGAGCCTGCACCCCCAGCCCAGAGTCCTGAACCCCTCCCACACCCCAACCCCCTGCCCCAGCCCAGAGCCTCCTCCCACACCCTGAACCCCTCATTCTTGGCCCCACCCTGCAGCACTCACGCCTGCACCCCAACCCTCTGCCCCACCCCTGAGCCCCTCCCATACCCCAAACGCCTCATTCCCAGCTCTGTTGGATCGCGGGCATCAACAATTTTCTTCAACTGGGTCACCAGAAAAAAAGTTTGAAAACCACTGGGCTACAGTTCACTGCATTGCCCTTCTCCAGAGTCTAAAAAAACCCAACTCCTCCCCTAGAAAAGCAGCCGGAGACCCAGAATTCAGTCTCTAAGGTTTTTCAGCAAGGATTGCTCAGGGTCAACCTCCCCATGTCCAAATTCCAAAAGTAACAAAAGAAATGAATTTAAGTAAACTCTTATGATAAAGAAGCAAACAACAGTAATATAATTTTTACAAAATAACATGGCTATTGTATAGTCCACAGACATTATCTTCACAGTTATACATAAACATAAATAAAGAAAACAAATTACAATCTGAACAGGTCAGCCCCCACAGAAACACAGTGAGAAGAAACAGAGTTCCCAAAAGCTTAGGTTGAGTTCTCCTAAGTCTCAGTTAGAGTCTTTGATCACCAAATCTAGACTGTCTGCTGAGTCAAAAACAATATCTTCCCTCCACTTGCTTGTAGGACTCTTCACCTGGAATCCAGGCAGACTCTTCCTCTGCTGAAATCGCTGCTAGCCAGTCAGCTAACTGATTAACCAACCACTCAGTTAAGTGTATAGATTTTAAAAAAACCTGCTGCAGATGCTTCAGAGTTAGGGAAACCAGCCTGCTTTCTGCTCCCCCGGGGCTCAGCTTCCCCCAGTCCACACGGGGCACACGGCCTTGTGCAAAGCAGCTGCCCTGACTAGTTGACCTCCTGGAGTCTGACCCCCGACAGAGAACCTATTGGAGGTGACCCCAAACTACCACACCCAATTCCAGAAATTTATGGATGTGGAGGGCTAAATCGGCCTAGCAACATTGACCCAGACACAAATCACTCCTCCCTTCCCCCCCACCCCTCCGAACAGGTCTCTTAAAGAGTCTCCCCATTAGGTGCATAGGTTACACTGTCAAAATTGATATTTATTACATGTAAGAGGTCACTATAGGTTTAATAATTTGAAGAAGCAGCTTTGAGAATATTCAGAAGCTGTCCAAAGATTGGAGGGGGAAAAAAGTCACCCAAGAGACGGAAGAAGTGAGAAGCACTAGAGCTGGGCTGTGAAGTTTGTGCCAAGATTCAATCTTTGCCGGCTGCTGGCGTCTGACTGATGGCGTGGCCAATTGCAGAGATGGGCTTGAGATGAAGTCCAGATCCAGATGTAAACCCTCGCATAAGTGGGAGGTATTTGGATGTGGGACTTTGGTTCAGGCTCATCTCTAATATTCACCCAACTAAAACTGCCTTCAAATTCAGCTCTGCTCTGAAAAGGGACTGTGTGAAAACTGTGTGGGATTCAGGGTTACTATCCCTCTCTGACTTCCCAACCTCAGGCCTGATTTCCCACTGCCCTGCACCTCAGGTAGTTATATACAGCAGTGCAGTGTGCACACAAGAGGCTGCTGTGCTGCTCTGGTAGCGATTTACACCAACTAGTGACTAAATACTGTGCAGACCAGTGGAGAATCGGGCCCTGTGTCCGCTCAGGTTACAGGCAAACAGATGTATTTTCCAAACTGCCACACCTGCAAGCTCAGCCTGGGATCTGAGAGTCAAGCTGGAGAGTCAAACTTTTTTACTGGCGACCCCTTTCAAACAGCAGGCCTCTGAGTGCTACCCCCCTAATAAATTAAACGTACTTTTAAATATATTTAACTCCATTATAAATGCTGGAGGCAAAGTGGGGTTTGGGGTGGAGGTTGACAGCTTACGACCCCACATGTAATAACCCCGCTACCCTCTGAGGGGTCCCGACCCCGAGTTTGAGAATCCCTGAGCTGGAGGCAGCAGTAGCAATGACAAATGTTCTGTTAATTAAAGGCCAGCCCTAGGAAGGAAGTGACATGCTGGATACATCAGTCTGGAGCAGGAGGAGGTGTGTGGGATTGACACAACAATCCTGGCCTTTTGAAACTCAGAAGCCACTACAGTGATTTGAAAAAAAAATTGCTTTAAAACTATTGGTGGGCTGAGCCCTCTTCTAGCGTCCCTAGCCTAGGGCAAAGGAATTGGTTTCCAGAAAAAGTCAGTTTCTATTTTTAAATGAAAGTACTGACAACGCTTTAACTACACCAGGCTTGGTTTTGCTCTCCCTTCTACTGGTGTAAATCAGGAGCAGCCCCATTCACACCAATGGAGCTTTACTAGTGTAAAATGGGTATGAGGGAGGTAAGAATCAAGCCCATTATTTCTCAATGCAATGCTTTAACGCAGGCCTCTAACTGTACAAGTCCCACCTGAGCCCTGCCAGCATGTCACAGGTGTACAGCACACGAGCAGGAGACACCTGGGAGTTTATTACATGTCACCTCCCATGCTGCATCTGTTACAGATTTGTCTTCCTTTGTTCACTTAAAGTGCACTGTGGCTAGCCGCGGTCTGCCTTGCAATTGCTGTAAACAGGTATGTAAAGTGCAATGTTAGACAAAGCTGTTGCTCAGCACTAGGGCCAAGAGCTCCACTGGCCCCATATGGCTGGTCCTTCTGACATTCCTATTGCAGGCTGGTGTCAGATGTTTAGTGGCAGCATTGCAGCTGCTAGCTCTGGGACGTATAGATCTATTATGCAAGCGTCAGCATATGGCTGCACCACTCCATCTCCTGAGACCCTGGGCCTTCATCATCCTGATCCTGAGAAATCCTGACCAGACCGGGCCAGAGTGACGGACCCAGATGCCATCACCAGGGGCGGCTCTAGGCACCAGCAAAGGAAGCACGTGCTTGGGGCAGCCCATTTGCAGGAGCGGCAGGGATCCAGCATGGCAGCTGAGAACCAACAGGGACCCCTGGGAACTGTAGTTCGTTGGTTAGCTCCCTGCCTATAGAGCCAGCCCTGGAGCAAGGAAAGAACTACATTTCCCAGCATTCCCTTGGCCACTACCAACAGGAAAGAGGGGGAGGGAGTGAGGAAGCTGAAATCTCATGCTATAGCCTGCTGTGAATGGAGAGCTGCGCTGTGAGTAGGGATTCCATATTTTAACATTCAAAAAATAGGACACTCCACGGGGAGGGAGGGTAGCCCCACCCTGCCCCCATCCACTCCCTCCGACTGCCCCCCACAGAAACCCCAACCCATCCAACCCCCCTGCTCCCTGTCCCCTGATCACCCCCTCCCGGGACCACTGCCCCAACTGCCCCGCAGGACTCCACCCCCTATCTAAGCCCCACTGGTCCTTGTACCCAACTTCCCCCTTCCTGAGACCCCCCCGCAACTTCCCCTCTAGGACCCCACCCCCTACCTGTCCCCTGATAACCCCCTGGGACTCCCATGACTATCCAACTGCTGCCTGTCCCCTAACTGCCCCCCCAAACCCCTGACCCATCCAACCCCCACTTCTCCCTGCCCCTGACTGCCCCCTCCAACCTCCACCCCATCCAACGCCCCCCTGCTCCCTGTCCCTTTACTACCCCCTCCCCGGAACCTCCTACCCCTTCTCCAACTCCCCAACCCCCTTACCGTGCCACTCCGACCAGTGTGTCTGGCTTTGTGCAGCAGCAGACATGCTGCTGCATACATGCTGCCGTGCTCCCCTGCAGAGCCACAGGCTCCCCCTCCCGCCCAGCACCTGCCTTTCAGATTTGAACACCTCAAAATTCAGGAGTGCTCAAGCTCAGTTTGGGCAGCTGTTACTTCATTTCTGCCAAATCAAATATACTGATCCACTGTAACTTGCTGTAGAAAAAGTAGGATAAAATTGAGCAAGAAATGCTTCTCAGTGGTTATTAGGACTGGAATTGCTATTTTCAACAGCCATTGCCTTTTGTTTGTTTGTTTGTTTGTTTAAAAGGAAGACAGTGATATTGCACTGGGAAATTCCCCATAGAAAGAAAGAGTGGAACAAAAGAATAATAAAGGCACCTCAACTTTTCCTCATTTATGTAGGACAGTCTTATAATATGCATCCAGATATCCTCCAATCACACAAGCTGAAAATTGATCCACTTTACTGCAGTTCTGTAACCATGTGGGAACCAATCCTGTCTGTGTTCTGTGCACATCTAAAATTCCTGCTGAATGACCTGCCGTGGGACCGAGTTACCAGTGACCCAGGTCTGCGGCGGAAGGAGGGTGCAGGTGGAGTGGGTGATCCCAGGGCTGGGGCAGCAGGAGGTGTGTGGGTGGGTGGGTGGAGCAATGGTGCGGGGGTAGGGGGAACCCAGAGCTGGGGCAGCAGGGTGTGTGTGTGGGAGAGCTGAGGGCTGGGGCAGCAAGGGGGTGCGGGTGAGGGAGATGAGAGCCCAGGGCTGGGGCGACAGGGGGGTGTGGGTCAGGGGGGTGAGAGCCCAAGGCTGGAGAGGCAGGGGGGTGTGGGTGGTGGGGGAGAGCCCAGGGCTGGGGTGGGAGGGGGATGCGGCAAGGAGCCCAGGGCTGGGATGGGGGACAGCCAACATTTTTTTTGCTTGGGGCGGCAAAAAACGTAGAGCCGGTCCTGATGGGGCTAAATACATGCTGGTGTACGGAGTGCTGGCCGCAGGTTACTCTGGATCTGGGGGAGCCAGCCTCAGCTTGTCTCTGGGACCCTACACTGCAAAGTAATGAAAGATCTTCTTTGTGGCGAAGGAGGCCATGAAATTAAAGATAGGACCCTCCTTCTCAGCATTGTAAAATGCCACCAGCGCTACCCTAACTCTGGGGTGGCTTACACATATGAACCCGAACCCTAACGCCAAGTGGCCTACCCATAGGTACCCTAACCTTAGGGCAGGGAGCCCTACCCATATAAACCCTAACCCTGGAGTGGAGAGCCCTTTCAATAGGGTGGAGAGCCCTTTCAATCCTAGGCGGGGAGCCCAACCCATACCAACCCTAATCATACGGAGGGGAGCTCAACCCATAGGAACTCTACCCCTAACTCCAAGTAGCCTACTCATAGGAACTGTAATCCTAACTTCAAGTGACCTATCCATAGATACCCTAACCCTAAACTGGGGAACCGTACCCATAGGAACCCTAACCCAAGGATGGGGATCCCTACAGAAAAGAACCCTAAAACTAGGGTGGGGAGCCATACCCATTGGGGGTATGGCTCCCTGAACTAGGGTTAAGGTTCCTATGGATATGGCTTCCCACACTAGCATTAGGGTTCCTGTGAGTAGGGGTCCCCACTATAGTGTTAGGGTTCCTACGGTTTGGGCTCTCCAGGCTAGGGTTAGGGTTTCTCTGGCTAGGGCTCCCCTCCCTAGTGTTAGGGTTCTTGTGTTTCAGACTCTCTGACCTAGGGTTAGGGTTCCCATGGCTAGGGCTCCCTGCCCTAGTTTTAGTATTCCTATGGGTATGGCTCCCTGACCTAACATTAGGGTTCCTATAAGTAGGCCAGTTGGAGTTATGATTAGGGTTGCTAAGGGTAAGGCACCCCACCCTGTTATGCTTATAAGAAGCACACGGGATCTGTTTCAGGGGAAAAGGCAATACGCCGCATTTATTAAAGATACAACAATTAGCATATGTATTTAATCACCCCCCCCCCACACACACACACATACACATGCACCCCACCCCCCGCCAGGGGATGTTATAGTGACCACTCCAGAGTCTGGATCAATCTAGTGGCCAGCTAGGTTGGTCACGGGTAGGTAGGAGTCAGGTTCTGTTGGTCATGACATGATGCCCCAGGGAAGTCTTGGCAGCACAAACCCAAAGTTTCATGGCAAGACACCCTGTTTATACAGTGATTTTCCTTCATTGGAACCAATGAGTTTTGCACCATCATGCTGTAATCCAGGGGTCTCAAACATGCGGCCCGTGGGCTGGGTATTTTCTGCGGTCTGCAAGCTCCTCGTGGCCCCCCACCCTCCCGAACGTTTACCTAGAGCGTCTCTGGCCCGACGCGCACCGGGGGAAGGGCAGGCTCCCTGCCTGCCCGCCCTGCCCCCGCGCCACCCCGGGAAGTGTCCAGAACTTGGGGAAGGGGGCGCACAGGGGTCTGTGTGTTGCTCTTGCTTCAAGCAGCGCCCCCTGCAGCTGCCATTGGCCGCAGTTCCCCATTCCCGGCCAATGGGGATGCTGGGGCGGTGCCTGAAGCAATAGCAACACACAGACCCATGTGTCCCGCCTCCCCCAGGTTCCGGACGCTTCCGGAGCGGTGCGGTGCAGTGCAGCAGGGAGCCTGACCTGCCCCCGCTGCGCGCTGGACCAGAGCCCGCCCCCTGAAACCCTTTTGCACCCTAATCCCCTGCCCTGAACCCCCTGCCACACCCTGCACCCTGCACCCCGCACCCCTCCTGCACCCGACCCCGTGCCCTGAGTCCCTGCCACACCCCACACCCCTCCTGCACCCCGACCCCCTGCCCTAAGCCCCCTGCTGCACCCTGCACCCCTGCTGAACTGAAGATGGCAAACCCAATTGCCTGGGCATTGAAACCTAGCAACAAATGACCCAGAGGGAGCTGCTGTCCTGGAGTCATTCAGCCCGGGACAGGGACTTGAACTCTGCATTTCGGGACTGTCCCGCCCAATTTGGGACTGGTCATCACCCTGGTTAATTAGTCAATGCTCTGAATGTCACTGCAAATGCTTGGTGAGGTGCCTTAATCCCTGAAGTGTACACAAGTCTCCATCAGGAGTCTATCTCAGCTGGATTCGCTGAACACTGCTCCTGGTGAGAAGCAGGAGTGCTGAAGGCCCAGAGGTCCAGTCACAGGAGGCAGTGAAGCCGTGTGTCTTACCCTGCAGGAAGAGTGAGACCTCTAGGGGGTCTGGCACATCAAAGGGCTTCCTGAGAGACTGTTCCAAAGCCAGAGTGTAGCACCAATCGTATGGATCCATGGCAGTAGGTGAGGTGACATCAGGGCAGATCTGTGCAGTGACCCCTGCTTGCTGCAACAGGAGGCGATCCGAGGGGTCCGTTCATGTATTCCCAGCCCTGGGCTCTCTGCCGACCCCTTTGGCTCCTCTTCCTCCCAAGGAACCACCTTGGGATGGGTTTCTGCCATTGCCCCTCCCCCCCTCATTGCATCCCTCCATCCTGGCACCAGGATCTCAGTTGGGATTCTCCATTCCCTCATCCCCTCCCTGAATTTCCATCATGGAGCTGGATGTCTGGGCTTGGTCTGGGTCGGTCTTCTCCGTGGCGTGCTGCTTTGGGAAGACTGGTTGCTCTAGAGTTTTGGTGCCCGACCTCAAGCTCATGCACAGGGCTGCCCTACTCTAGCCTGGCTATTTTGTTTGCATAAAGCTGGAAAAAAAAATGCATGTTGGACTCCCTGGCTTTGCAGGCTGAACCCTTTTTGTGCCTGTTCCCCCTCAGGCAGAAAAGAAAAGAAAAGAAAAGAAACTTCCCTGGCTTTGCAGGCTGCCAAAAGAAAAAATGTGTCCTTTTAAAATCCTGAGGTCTGTGCTTCTGGTTCAAAATGATCCCACCACTCTGCCACCATGTCATGGCTGATTCCCCACTCTGGCACTTCAAGTGCAGAAGGTGGGGGCCCGCGAGGATTCTAAAAATTAATACTGGCCACTCCAGGCTTGTATTAAACTCCCAAGGTTACAGCTTCTCTCTGAACTTGGATAGGTAGATGCTGCCACAACCCAAATGCAAAAAAAACCAAAAACTTCTGAGAGCCCAGAAAGGCACATTTGGGAATTCCTTCCTGTGGGGTACCCTCAGGCCCTTTCACCCCCTTTCCCCAGGGAAGAGCTGAGGAAAAAAAACAAAGGAAATCAGCTGTTGCCACCAACTAATTAAACAACATACGCACAAACCTCTTAGGGACACAAACATCCAATCCTGGTCTTAAAAAAAGGTAAATTTTATTAAAAACAAAAAGAAAGAAAAATACATCTGGAACTTATGCTTTTTGCTAGGTTTTAAATAAACAATTACAAGGATTAAGCATCAAGATAGCTTCTTGAGGTCCACTTACGGGTTACAGGCAAAACAAAAGCACCTGGGGTTAGCACAGAGGAGTCACAAGCCATAAAGAAACAAAAGAAATAAACCTAATAGCATCTTCCTAGACATTTCCTGATCTACTTACATATCTGGGGTTTCAAAAGAGTAGTTTCTAGGTATGATCTGATGATTTTCATACCTGGCACAAGCTTTTACAGCCTAGATTCAGCCCTGTCCCTGCTTTCCGGGAGAACAAACACAGACAAAAGGAAAGTTTTTTCCCAATTTTAAAAAGTTCTAGCCTTCCCATGGGCTCTTTTGGTCAGGTGCTCACTCTCTTCCTTTAACCTAGGGACTTTTTAACCCTTTACAGATAAAGCAAGTAAAGAACAGCTACAAACAGGGATTTTATAGCTAAGTGGCTGGCTGGGTGTCCATAAAAGGGAGATACCCCCGCCTTCATTTATCACATGTGCCTAGGGGGCAATGCAGTCGTAAATACTGATACGTTCACTTGAAAAGCAGACCTGGCCGTTCTGAAGTTGGGAGACCTTCCTCAGCCACCAGCCTCTGCCCTTCCCTGAATATGACCGTGAACATGACACTCTTCAACTGAGGGTTTACAATAAAATTGTATGTAAAGCACGGAGGGAAATGTCTCTCCAGATACTCTGGATTAGATAAAACATTAAAAGAAGGTAATAAATCAAAGCTCCAAAACAGCCCCGCTAGCCGCCCAGGAACAACCCTCAACCGTCCCCTGTAACTCTATCAAATAAAGAAGGACCTGTTAGGCTCTGGTGAAGGGGCTGATCCCCTCTCTTGTACCGGGGAACCAGTCAGGGCCTTTCTGATTAGAAGCCAGGGCAGAGAGCTCTGGAGGATGGCGGATATTGGTTGGGTTAGAGCACATGCAGTGGGAGTATGTCAGCTGCAGCTCCAGGCACCAGCGCAGCAAGCGCAGGCAGTCTTCAGTGGCAATTCAGCGGCAGGTACATCGAAGGCACGGGACCGTCAGATCGCCCGCAGAAACGCCGCCGAATCCACGTGACCAGGTCTGAGTGGGGTATAATGAATTCTATACATGTACTGGAAATACGCCCCCTGAAATATGTTGAGGGGTCAGACTTGATAAACCAGTTTGGCTTAGAGATAGAGAAGAAATTCCTGTTTGTTTCATGTTCATAGAACCATAGCCTAATAGCCAAGGCAGGAGGGGAGAAGAAAGTCTACCAGGGCAAGTGCAGGGGAAGGATCTGGTCAAGTGCCCAGCTCTTTCCCAGGTTTGTGGGTAAGAGCTAGGAGAGGTCTCTGTTGGATAAAGGACAACGCCCTGCTCCTTACAATCCTCTGTGTCCATGGGAGAGAAGGGATGAATCCCTCCTTGAGAATCTCAGCAGCTTCCTAGGAAGGAGCCAGTGCTCTTCTCAGAGGGCCTTCTCCTGGACCTCACAGGGGTCTGATGCTCTCACTCCGCAAGCCTGCCTGGGGCGTTGGAGTTAGTGCTCAACAGAATCAGGAAGAGCCCTGTTGTCGAGCACCAGCGCCTTCCCTCTATCCCTGAAGGTGGAAGGGCCCCAACGCTGCCCTGCACTCACTGCTCTGACCACGGATGGCTCTCAGGTAGGAGGACACAATGGAAACGTGGATCATCCAGTCTCTCATTTCCAGGCCTCCCCAGGGCTAAGGTAAAATTCCTGCTCCCCCTGACCATTATGCTCACCTCCAAGATATGCTGGTGATTGTTTGTTCTGGGAGTTGCTGTCAGCAAGCTCTTCAGTATGGCATCCATGTCTCTGGGTAGGCCTTCTTCAGAGCCTGCCAGCGGAGGGAGACCATGGGTCAGGGTTATGGAACCTGGGGCTACACCTGCCAGGATGACAGCTGGCTCTGCAGTCCTTGCCCACAGCAGCTCTCTGCAGAGGGCCTGGTGCACAGCAGGTAGGGAACAGCCAAGCTGCTAGGGATGGGAGCTGGGCTTCCTGGCAGAGTCCAGCATCTGCAAGGAAGGGATTCCCCACAGAGGGGCAACATAATCTCCCGCAGAGGGGGAGTCTCCCCCTGACACTTGATTAAATCCTATGGCCTGTTCCCACCTCTGCCCACCCCACCCCCAAATCGGAGCAGCTCCAGCTACCGAAGAGAGCAAAAACCAGAGGCCTTCCTGGCCCTTGGGACAGAGGAGTAGGTTGATGATCTACCTGGAGATGAATTTTGGTCTTCCCCATGCCTATGCTCTATACTACCTTCAGGACAGTGCACAGGAACCCACCATGGAATGCTCCACCCTTATGTTTGTCCCTACTTCAGTCTGCTTCATCTCTGTACCAACCGTTTCCTCCTTCACCTCCCTGCAGCACCCGACAGGGTGTGTGTGTGGAGGGTCAGCATGGTCCCCTTAAAAGCCCAGACACCACTTAACCAGGACAAGAAGAACTTGACTCCAGCCAAGCTCATTCTCTGCTCTGCCTCTGCCTCCCCAAGAGGAACACTCCTAACCCACAGCCCCAGCAGCAGCAGATCCTACAGCCAGTTGGAGCCAGCCCGCCTCACCCCTCCTGGTGGTGGGAGGGGAACAGGAGAAAGGACAAAAGAAGGAAGAGATGAAGAGAAAGGAAGGAGGGATGGAGGAAAAGGTAAAACGAAAAGGACAAACCCTAATGTCCCCAGTGATTGTATGGGACAAAATCCCAGGTGGGAAATAAAATTCTGCCACCTTAAACTAGTGCTTTCCATGCCTAGAATTCTGCTGGCACCAGATGGATCAGACTGAACAGGTTCCAAACCTCTCAGAGGCTCTTACCTTGTAAACAGGGACGTCTGTTTTCTAGTAAAATCAGTAAAAGGAAAGGAGAAAACTCGAAAGAGGCTCCTCCTCGCACGCACGTACGTGAACCCTAATACTCTCCCAGTCCTCAAAGAGAGACCTCGAGAAAGCGAGTTGCTGAAGCAAAGCCACAGGGGTCTCTGAGGTTTCCCTGGCCCTGCACCCCTATCCTGCCTGGCTAATGTCAGCATCTCTCTGTGAGGTCACCACCTCCCCACCACCTTTGACCAATAGGCTGAGGTCCCGCAAAAGGCCTTTGTGATGTCACTGCCACACACACCCCTCCCCTGAAGTGCTAATGTCCTGCTGCTGGCCAGTCACTTTGAAGGTTTGAGCTTGTCATAACTATAAAGGGAAGGGTAACAGCCCTCCTGGGTACAGTACTATAAAATCCCTCCTGGCCAGAGACTCCAAAATCTTTTTACCTGTAAAGGGTTAAGAAACTCAGGTAACCTGGCTGACACCTGACCCAAAGGACCAATAAGGGGACAAGATACTTTCACATCTTGGTGGGGGGAAGGCTTTTGTTTGTGCTCTTTGTTTTGGGGGGTTGTTCGCTCTTGGGACTGAGAGGGACCAGACATCAATCCAGGTTCTCCAAATCTTTCTGAACAAGTCTCTCATATTTCCAACTTGTAAGTAAACAGCCAGGCAAGGCGTGTTAGTTTTTAATCTTTGTTTTCTCAACTTGTAAATGTACCTTTTTGCTAGAGTGTTTATCTCTGTTTGCTGTAACTTTGAACCTAAGGCTAGAGGGGATTCCTCTGGACTCTTTAAGTTTGATTACCCTGTAAAGTTATTTTCCATCCTGATTTTACAGAGATGATTTTTACCTTTTTCTTCAATTTAAAGCCTTCTTTTTAAGAACCTGATTGATATTTCCTAGTTTTTAGATCCAAGGGGGTTGGATCTGTAATCACCAGGGAATTGGTGAAGAGTCTCTCAAGGCTACCCAGGGAAGGGAATTAGCATCTTGGGAGTGGTGGCAGCGGACCAGATCTAAGCTGGTAGTTAAGCTTAGAAGCTTTCATGCAGGCCCCCACATTTGTACCCTAAAGGTCAGAGTGGGGAAGCAGCCTTGACAGACCTACTCTCTGTGGATCACTCCACTCACTGCGTGTTCATTCTAGGAAGCAAGCCGGCTAGACAGTAAAACATAAGAGGCTGCTCCCAATGCTACACTCAGTTTTTCCAAAATTGGTAGACTTGATGGTCAGAAGAGACCTCTAGAGACCACCAGCATGATCACGGGCTTCCTGTATAGTACAATAGTTACTTTTTGGGCACACACATTCCAGAAAGGCATATAGTCTTCATTCAATGACATCAAGAGGTGGAGAATCCACCACTTTCCCTTTTAGTGAGTGCCAGGGGGCTCCATTTCCCCTTCCACTAGCTCCCCATTTACAGTGAGCCAGAGCAGTACCTGCAGCAGGGAGCGGGAGTTGCTGATGGCCTCAGAGGCACAGTCCCTGCAGTGCCTCAGGCACCTGGCGCAAGTGCCGGATGATGCGGAGCTGGTGCATCTCTTTGGCCGTGACGTCCTCCAGCTGCATGGGAACGAGAACCTGTCAGAGACTCAAACGCCCCGAGGAATCAGGGGGAATTAAGAGCACCTGGAACCAGCAGCATTTCCACACAGTACCTGCTCACCGCTGAGGGATGGATGCTCCATTAACCAGGGCTGCCATCCTGTGGCTTCAGCATTAGTGTCTGGGATGATTTGGGGCAAGATCTCGACCGTTCTAGCCCCAGGAGTTGGAGCCTGGCTCTGGGCAATCTGCTAATGCCTCACATCCTGTTGGTTTTAGGTCTTCAGAAAGTTCTTCTCGGAAGGGCGGAGAAGACTCTTCCTCCGGACGGCAGCGCTGGCCATCCACAACCCCCTGTTCTGTGTCAGCCAATCAGGACTGGTCCTGGCCTACTCCCTCCTGGGGGAAGCCCAAGAGCTGATGGGGAACAAGGTAAGCAGCTGCCTCTGAGCTCTTTAAGTTTGATTACCCTGTAAAGTTATTTTCCATACTGATTTTACAGAGATGATTTTTACCTTTTTCTTTAATTAAAAGCCTTCTTTTTAAGAACCTGATTGATTTCTCCTTGTTTTAAGATCCAAGGGGTTTGGATCTGTATTCACCAGGGAATTGGTGAAAGGTTTCTCAAGGCTTCCCAGGGAAGGGAATTAGCTTTGAGATGGTGGCAGCGGACCAGAGCTAAGCTGGTAGTTAAGCTTAGAAGTTTTCATGCAGGCCCCCACATTTGTACCCTAAAGTTCAAAGTGGGGATACAGCCTTGACATGGTGGCATAGCGGTGGGATTCATTTTAAACCCAAAAGCCAGTTAGTTTTTTTTTTCCTTCTAGCTGCTTGGAAAGCAGAACGGAAGGTAGATGCATATCTTATCTCTCCTTGCCTGAAGGCAGAGGTGTTAAGTTTTTTTAACAAGAGCCTTTGTTAAGAGAAGGGTTCAATTAATGAGCAAACGACTGGTAAAAGGAATTTACAAGCTGAATTGTTTTTTTTTCTTTTAACATCCTCGGGAGTAGCTAGTTAGAAAGTCTCTGTTAACTCAGCAGCAGCCTGAGCTAAGTGTATCCCAGTTTCAGTCAACTGCAGAGGGGTGTGACCCAGCACAAGAAAACAGGAAAATGACTACCAAAGAAGTAGCTAACAAAATAGAACTGGCCAAACTAGAAGCAGAAGAAAATGAAAGAAAACATGAGAGACTGCTTCAATTAAAAAAGCTCGAGACAGAGCAGAGAGAAAGAGAAGAGAAAGCCAAAGAGGAGGCCCATGAAAGAGAAGAGAAAGCCAAAGAGGAGGCCCATGAAAGAGAGATGGAGCTGGAAAAAGCCAAAGAGGAGGCCCACAAGAGAACTATGGACCTGGAAAAAGCCAAAGAGGAGGCAAGAGAAAAAGAAAGGAAGCATGAACTGGAAGTAGCAAGGGCTAGGCAGGATGCACCAGCCCATCCTAGCAACTCCTCTCCAGGTACCACTTCCCATCCCAGAAAATTCCCCACCTACAAGGCAGGCGATGATACTGAGGCCTTCTTAGAAAATTTTGAAAGGGCCTGCTTTGGATACAGCATCACTCCAGACCAGTACATGGTAGAGCTGAGGCTGCAGCTCAGTGAACCCTTAGCAGAGGTGGCGGCTGAAATGCCTAAGGAACACATGAACAGTTATGAACTTTTTAAAAACAAGGCCAGACTCAGAATGGGGCTAACACCCGAGCATACCCGTCGATGGTTCAGAGACCTAAGGTGGAAACCCGATGTGTCATTTACCTGACATGCCTACCACATTGGGAAAAATTGGAATGCCTGGATATCAGGAGCAAATGTTAAATCTACGGAAGAGTTGCCCTTCCTAATGCAAATGGAGCAGTTTTTAGAGGGTGTTCCTGAGGAAATAGAAAGGTACATCCTAGATAGGAAGCCCAAAACTGTAACCGAGGCGGGGGAGATTGGAGCCAAATGGGTGGAGGTGACAGAAAAGAAAAAAGCTAGTAGCAGTTGGAGCGAATATCAGAAGGGGCAAGCCAAAACAAAACCTTACCACCAGGAACAACCCAAGGCCCCACCTACATCCCAAGGGAAACCCCAGGCGCCTTCTTACCCCACCACACCAGTCTCCACCAACCAACATCGCCCCGGTGATACCTTAGTAGGGCGATGTTTTAAATGTAATGAACTGGGACATATAAAGGCTCACTGCCCCAAGAACCCCAACCGATTACAGTTCATTACACCACAATCACACCAAAGATCCCCAGACCCAGATGCCTCTCTCATACCCTCGGAGCGAAGGGAAACCTTGAGAGTGGGCGGAAAGAAGGTTATCGCTTGGAGGGACACTGGGGCACAAGTGTCAACTATCCACCAATCCCTAGTGGACCCCAAACTCATCAACCCGGAAGCTCCAGTGACAATTCAACCCTTCGTGTCACAATCTGTAACCTTGCCTACAGCCAAGTTGCATGTCCAGTACAAAGGCTGGTCAGGAATGTGGACTTTTACAGTCTATGACAATTATCCCATTCCCATGCTGCTGGGGGAAGACTTGGCCAACCATGTGAAGCTAGCCAAGAGGGTGGGAATAGTCACCCGCAGCCAGGCTAAGCAAGCTTTCATCCCAATCCCTGTTCCTGAGCCGTCCACCAGGGCCCCGTCTGTGTTACCAGAGACCCAAACAAAGGTGGTAGAACCGGATCCCCTGCCAACGACTGCAACAGCCGTAGTGGATCCAATCCCAGAGACCCAGCCAAAACCAGTCCCAGAACCGGAACTGGCAACGCAACCAGCACCAGAACCATTGCCAGCACTGAGTCCAGTGCTTGCAAACCCGTCTACAACTTCAACGCCAGAGGGCACCAGCGAGCCTGACCTGGCAGATAACCCTACCCAAGAGGCTCAGCCAGAGCCTGAGATACCACATAGTGCACTAGCGGACAGTGGTTCACAGTCAATGGAAACAGCCCCAGCACCTGCATTGCTTCCAGAGGGACCAAGCCCCAGTCCACAGTCCAAGGAGGAACTGATGTCTCCAGCATCAAGGGAACAGTTCCAGGCCAAGCAGGAAGCAGATGACAGCCTTCAGAAAGCTTGGGCGGCGGCGCGGAGCACCCCATCGCCTCTCAGCTCTTCTAACCGATCCTGGTTTGTTGTAGAACAAGGACTTTTATACAAGGAGACTCTTTCTGGTGGGCACCAGGAAGACTGGCATCCTCAAAGACAGTTGGTAGTTCCCACTAAGTATCAGTTAAAGCTCTTGAGCTTAGCCCATGATCATCCCAGTGGCCATTCTGGGGTGAACAGAACCAAAGACCAGTTGGGAAAGTCCTTCCACTGGGAGGGAATGGGCAAGGACGTTGCTAATTATGTCCGGTCTTGTGAGGTGTGCCAACTAGTGTGAAAGCCCCAAGACCAGGTTAAAGCCCCTCTCCAGCCACTACCCATAATTGAGGTCCCATTTCAGCGAGTAGCTGTGGATATTCTGGGTCCTTTCCCAAAGAAGACACCCAGAGGAAAGCAGTACGTACTGACTTTCATGGATTTTGCTACCCAATGGCCAGAAGCAGTACCCTTAAGCAACACCAGGGCTAAAAGTGTGTGCCAGGCATTAGCAGACATTTTTGCCAGGGTAGGTTGGCCCTCCGACATCCTTATAGATTCGGGAACTAATTTC
Source organism: Trachemys scripta elegans (assembly GCF_013100865.1). NCBI lineage: Eukaryota > Metazoa > Chordata > Testudines > Emydidae > Trachemys > Trachemys scripta. The sequence continues at coordinate 60,794,105 of NC_048304.1, read as the reverse complement.
CTGGCAGGGACCATGGAAAACCTGTAGGAAGTTCATGGGGTGAATCACTTGGTTGCCACCCCTTACCACCATGAAACCAATGGCCGGTGGAGAGGTTTAATGGAACTTTGGGGGCCATGATACGTAAATTCGTAAATGAACACTCCAATGATTGGGACCTAGTGTTGCAGCAGTTGCTTTTCGCCTACAGGGCTGTACCACATCCCAGTTTAGGGTTTTCACCATTTGAACTTGTGTATGGCCACGAGGTTAAGGGGCCATTACAGTTGGTGAAGCAGCAATGGGAGGGGTTTACGCCTTCTCCAGGAACTAACATTCTAGACTTCGTAAGCAACCTACAAAGCACCCTCCGACACTCTTTAGCCCTTGCTAAAGAAAACCTAAAGGATGCTCAGGAAGAGCAAAAGGCCTGGTATGATAAACATTCCAGAGAACGGTCCTTCAAAGTAGGAGACCAAGTCATGGTCTTAAAGGCGCTCCAGGCCCATAAAATGGAAGCGTCGTGGGAAGGACCATTCACGGTCCAGGAGCGCCTAGGAGCTGTTAACTATCTCATAGCCTCCCCCACCTCCAACATAAAGCCCAAGGTATACCATGTTAATTCTCTTAAGCCCTTTTATTCCAGAGAATTAAACGTTTGCCAGTTTACAGCCCAGGAAACAGATGACGCGGAGTGGCCTGAAGGTGTCTACTACGAAGGAAAAAAGGATGGTGGCGTGGAAGAGATGAACCTCTCCACGACCCTTGGACGTCTGCAGCGACAGCAGATCAAGGAGCTGTGCACAAGCTTTGCACCAATTTTCTCAGCCACTCCAGGACGGACCGAACGGGCATACCACTCCATTGACACAGGTAATGCTCACCCAATTAGAACCCCACCCTACCGGGAGTCCCCTCATGCCCAAACTGCTATACAAAGGGAGATCCAGGACATGCTACAGATGGGTATAATCCGCCCCTCTAATAGAGCATGGGCATCTCCAGTGGTTCTAGTTCCCAAACCAGATGGGGAAATACACTTTTGCGTGGACTACCGTAAGCTAAATGCTGTAACTCGTCCTGACAACTATCCAATGCCATGCACAGATGAGCTATTGGAGAAATTGGGACATGCCCAATTCATCTCTACTTTAGATTTAACAAAAGGGTACTGGCAAGTACCACTAGATGAACCCGCTAAGGAAACGTCAGCCTTCGTCACCCAGGCAGGGGTGTATGAATTCAATGTACTCCCTTTCGGGTTGTGAAATGCACCCGCCACCTTCCAAAGACTTGTAGATGGTCTCCTAGCGGGATTGGGAGAATCTGCAGTTGCCTACCTCGATGATGTGGCCATTTTTTCTGATTCATGGACAGAGCACCTGGAGCACCTGGAAAAAGTCTTTGAGCGCATCAGGCAGGCAGGACTAACTGTTAAGGCTAAAAAGTGTCAAATAGGCCAAAACAGAGTGACTTACCTGGGGCACCAGATGGCTCAAGGAACTATAAATCCCCTACAGGCCAAAGTGGATTCTATCCAAAAGTGGCCGGTTCCAAAGTCAAAGAAACAGGTCCAATCCTTCTTATGCTTGGCCGGATATTATAGGCGATTTGTACCACACTACAGCCAAATCACCGCCCCGCTGACAGACTTAACCAGAAAGAAACAGCCAAATGCAGTTCAGTGGACTGATGAGTGTCAAAAGGCCTTTAACCAGCTTAAGGCGACACTCATGTCTGACCCTGTGCTAAGGGCCCCAGACTTTGACAAACCGTTCCTAGTAACCACAGATGCGTCCGAGCGAGGCGTGGGAGCAGTTTTAATGCAGGAAGGACCGGATCAAGAATTCCATCCTGTCGTGTTTCTCAGCAAGAAACTGTCTGAGAGGGAAAGCCACTGGTCAATCAGCGAAAAGGAATGCTACGCCATTGTGTACGCGCTGGAAAAGCTACGCCCATATGTTTGGGGACGGCGTTTCCAACTACAAACAGACCATGCTGCGCTACAGTGGCTTCATAC